>NW_006996956.1:106290-142879 GCF_000164805.1 Carlito syrichta
ATGAGGCGGAAGGATCTCCAGAGCCCAGCAGGTGGAGGCTGCAGTGGCCGGGAGCGGCCAATGCACTATTTTGTTTGGGCGACAGAGTGAGACTACAGCTCAAAAAAAAAAAAAAAAAATAAGTCAACACAATATCAAATGAATGATATACCATTACCAAGTGTTTTTTTGTTGTATTCAATGAATATAAGAATGGTTGAATTTTGTCCCCAAAAAGATGTTTCAATGCTGTTAATGTGAACTTATTTGGAAATAGAGGCTTTGTAGATAATTAAGTTGAGGTCTTTAGGTTTGGTCCTAATCTTATATGACTGGTGTCCTTATGAGAAATTGTAATTTTAAAACAGAGATAGACATGTACATGTGAAGATGACAAGCCAAGAAGCTGCAAATATTGTCAACAAATGACCAACATTTAGGTTAGAGGTATGGAGTAAATTCTCCATCACAGCCTTCAGAAGGAAGTGAATATTGACACCTTGATCCAAGATTTCTAGACTCTAGAACTGTGAGAGAGTACATTTCTGCTGTTTAATCCATTCAGTTTGTGATAATTTATTATGACAGTCTTGTGAAACTAATACAACTGACTGAAAGAGAAAAAGCATATGATAATACTAGTAGATGCTAAGAGTCATTTGAAAACACTTAACCCTACTTTGTAATAAAACCAAAAAAATAAAACCTTAAAAAATTACTTAATAAAAATATGTAGCACTAATCAAAAGTCAGCACCTTGCTTGCTGGGGAAACACTAGAATTCTCATTAAAGTCAGGAACAAAACACAATATTCCTTGCACCAATATTATTTAGCACTCCTCTAGAATTACTAACCAATGTAGTTAGTGAAGATAATTAAATCAGAGGAAGAAAAATTATCAGTGTTTTAATATTTGATTGTATACTTTGTAAAGCAAAAGAATCAACTGACACAGTATAATTGTATAAAATTAGAAAGTTCAGTATGCTAGCTGGCTACTTTATAAGGTGTAAAGTACTCTTCTCTAAAGAACTGGAATATGACGCCTGAGAATATTGAGGTCAGGTAAAGTGGATTACAGTATATCAGAATTGAATTATCACAAATTTTGGCAGTTGGGCCCCCACCAAAACTTTTTTACTACTTTCCCTTCAGTACACCTGCCTACATGCTAGCCTCTACCATTACATAATCATAAACAGCCTTTCTATTTGTGGCACAGACCTTGTGGAAAATTGACCAACATAAACAACAGCAATAGACAAGTTCTTTAAAAAGAAAGCCAACTTGAGCCCTGATTTATCAAGTCTGTGATAAACACAATGGCATTAATGAGAAAGACCAAGATGAACAAACAGAACAATCAACGCCAGAAACTGGGGAACTTAAAAACAAAAGCCCCAGACTTTTTTCCCCCAGAAATATAAGCTCCAATTTGTAACTATATAGTGATTTAGGACCATATTGGGACCATAAAACAGCAAACAGTTGTCATATATAAAAAAGTAGTAATTTTAAAATAAGAAAACCTTAGAAAGTAAGCATATTATGGCTAAAATTAAAAATTAATAGAACTGGAAGAAACTATTAAGTATATCTCTTAGATCACAGAACAAGAAATCAAAGATGTGGAAAATCTGAATGGAAGGATAAGGAGCAAAGAAGATAAACTTCAAAGTCACATCTCCCAAGTAAAGTCTCAGAAAGAGATTATAAAGCAAATAGATGGGAGCAATAAGACAATAACAAATAGAAGAAAAATTTCCAAGGCTAAAAAGAGATGCATTTGGAGGTTTTAAAGGAACTTCCTAGTACATGCAGGGATAAAGAAAGAAAGATTCATACTGAGACACCTCATGTAAAGTTCCAGAAATATCCACACCAACGCATATCATATAAAATTCCAAAAAACCAAGGGTAAAGAGATAATCCTCAAAGACTTTAAAAGACAAAAAAAGAGTCATACACAAAGAAACCATATTTAGCCAGGCGACAAACTTTCTCATAGCGACATTAAATGCTAGAAGGCAAAGTTCTGGGAAAAAAATATTTCTGACCTAAATTCTATGATCGATTATATTACCCATTAAGTAGAGATGGATTGAAAAAGAATTTCTGATTTAAGGGCTTAAAATTTACCATCTATGATTCTTTTCTGAGGAGGCTGAGTATAATTGTCCCTCGATATTCATAGGGGCTTGATTCCAGGATCTCCCTCAGATGTCAAAATATGAGGATGCTCAAGTCTCTTATGTGGAATGGTATATTATTTGCAAATAACCTACACACATCTTCCTGTATACTTTAAATAGTCTTTAGATTATTTATGCCACCTAATGCAACACAATGAATAACATAAATACAATATAATTATAATTAGCAAATACAATGTAAATGTCATATAAATAGTTGTTATACCGCATTGTTTAGGGAATAATGACAAGAACAAAGTCTATACATGTTCAATATAGATGTAATGTGTTTTTCAAATATTTTGAACGCAAAGTTGGTTGAATCCATAGATGTGAAACCCACAGATATGGAGGGCCAAGTATACTTATCCAGGAAAACATGGAAGGAAGTCAAGAAAGAAGAAGATGTAAGAAATGAAGGGAAAAAAAAACTCTAGGATGACAGCTGTTTGGCAGACCAAAGTTAAATAGAAATACAACAGCCTCCAGAAGAATGTCTTCAAGAAAGAAACTAGAATGAATCAAGCAGCCGAATGATTAAGGAAGATATAAAAAAATCAATTATAGACTTAAGAAAAAGCAAATATGTGGAAAAATAATGATCCAATGATAAAGTAAAATACATTGTAGCATGGTTTTAAACTATTGATGAAGCATAAGAATAGATAATCCACTAGACTCAGATGCTAGACATAGTTTATACTGAATGGTATTAGGATTGTGACATTTGACCTGGATAACAGTAAGGGTTCAACCAGTGAAGCAAAACCAGTAAGAGATATATATTGTGAGATTTATTGCAAAGAACTAGGAGTCACAATTGTAAAATTAACTAGGTAAGTTCAAAATCCTCCATAGTGCCAGCTATCAGGAAGGGAAGCTGGAACTCTTGGGAGGTGAGCTGAAGCTTCATTTCACATGTGGAATTTTCTTTTCTGTGTGGAAGCCTCAACTGTTCTCTTAAGATCTTTTAGTTAGTTGATTTAGACCCATTCAGATCCTCCAGTATAATCTCTTTTACTTAAAGTAAACTAATGTGTTTTAATCATATCTACAAAATAGCTTCACAATAAAGCCTATATTGGTATTTGATTGAATAACCCGGACTATAATTGAGCCAAATTGACACATAAAACTGACCATCACAGCCTGTAAATAAGGAATTATAATCCTAGATCACTATTTTGGTTCTACAGTGAAAATAATTTGCACAGTTATGATATTATAAATGTGTTTTGCTAGTTTTTTAGCTTTCAGAATAAGCTTTTAGACAAAAAGCTATTCATATTTTTTAGGTTGTCATGTAAATGTCATCAACATTGTTAATGTCAAGATATGAATATAAACATAAAAGAACATCAAGATGCTTGGAGAAGGCTGATTATTGTAGAAATATCTAAGGCATGCAACCCTTTGGGTCCCCTCCCATTGTGGGAACTTCTCTGGCCTCTCAATAAATCTTGTTTTTTCACACACACAAAAAAGCTAACAAAAAAAATAAAGAAATAAAGAAATAGTTAAGGGGAAAAACAACCTCCTAAACATTCAATAGTTGGGGACTGGTTAAATAAATTATGGAATATGCATATAGTGGAATTATGCATTATGCATTGGTTAAGAAGAAATAAAGTGCAGATAAGCGTGTAGTGTTCAAATATATGTATGTATATATATTTTTTGCATGTATGCTTGTATATATGTATATATGTATATACATTGTTAAGAAAGATGCCAAGGAAAGAGCACTTTTATTTCAAGTTTAACACGTTGTAGAAAGAAACTAGGGACAGAGGAAGGAAGATAAACTTTTTTATTTTGGGTACCATTTGGATTTTTTAAAACAATGAACATATAATACGTTTAATATTATTTTAAGGTTAACATTGTTATCTAGGTGGTGAAGTGAAGAGCCATTTAAATTCTCTTCATATTTTCCAGGTTAAACAAACAAACAAACAAAAAAACAAATGTATAACCTAACAAATGTTATTTGAAAATGTTTACTGAACACTTCCTTTAGGTATCTAGGCAGTTGACCAAACCTGATCATGCAAAGACTTCTGTCCTGAAGGAGCTCCAACTCAGGTAGGAGATACATGAATTCAAACAGAATGTTTGAAAGTATTGTATTGCAATAAGAGAAGTACGCACAGGGTTGATACGGGAGCACCAAAGTACCAGATTGTGCAAAGTCTCAGTCATGCATCCCCAAAATGGAAAGCATTCCTGCCTCTGGTGGTCAGATGAGAAATTGTGTGGCCTAGAAAGGAAGGGACAAGTCAGGCGACTGGACTCTGAACTTTGCTTTATCATTTATAAAAAAAGTGACTAAGCATGTATCTCACAGGTTGCGTACAGATTAAATAAGACTGTAACTTTAAAAAGCCTGGCACATAGTGGCTTCAAATTTGAGTGTTTTCCCCCCACCTCTGACTCAAACCAGAAGCCTAGAAATTGCACCAGGTAGATGTTTCCATTTTTTCTTGATTAAAAGCTCTAGAGGTAAGTGACTTGCCTGACATGACTGACTAATTGAGCTGAGATGAAAGGACAGGTGTCCTGACATGTGAATTGATGCTTTTTGCATGGTACCTGCAAGGACAGTCACATTTAATCATGTCCCTTTTTAAAAATTTGTTGTGACAAGGAGCAATAAGAGGTGGTATGGAGGATGGGTGGGTCACAGAACCACAAAGCACGGGCTATGTTTTGCTTCCTGAAGACTCCAGTCTACAAGGAATGGGCCACCACCATGACCCAAGAACCGCAGTGTTTTATCCATCTTTTCCACCCCTCCCACCCTGCTCCTTAGCATAAACCAGCCAATGGTGAGCAGAGTCTTCTGATCTTCTGTTCTGTAGGAGCTATTTATGAATGTGTATTATCATTATAGCAACACGTCCTTAACACCAAATGTGTTCCAACTGTGCATATTTTAAAGAATTAAAAGTTCATGGGGGGTGTATTTGAGAAATAAGGAAGAAGTCCTTAGATGCTCAATTTATAATAAACATAATGGTGAAAAGTCTGTCTCTCTATTGTTTTCAAAATTTTTTATTTTTTTGGTGATGGGATCTTAGTTGCCCAGGCAGAAGTGCAGTGGTGTGATCATATCTCACTGCAGCCTGGAACCCCTGAGCTCAGGAGATTCTATCACCTCAGCTTCCTGGTGTGCCACCATGCCTAGCTAATTTTTAATTTTCCTTTTATTTATTTACTTACTTATTTACTTTTTTTTTTTTTCATTTTTCCATTCTGGAGTTCTTGTCTACACCAAAAGGGAGAGGTGGGAGCTTCAACAGTCAAAGTCATCTTAACAACCTCTAATTTCTCAAGGTTAGAGCCAATGAAATAATTTGCAATG
This sequence comes from Carlito syrichta, assembly GCF_000164805.1. Lineage (NCBI taxonomy): Eukaryota > Metazoa > Chordata > Mammalia > Primates > Tarsiidae > Carlito > Carlito syrichta. The sequence continues at coordinate 111,828 of NW_006996956.1, forward strand.
TACTTCTGAAGAGCAGCCATAGACAAACCGTACCTAGGAGTCAGCTGGGTATCTGTACAAGCTAGGTTGACAAAAAGGGCTCTATAAACACTTCTTGCTAATCAGCTCAATTACAGATTGCCCTGTAGAAAGGAGTTCCAAATGAATGCTAGTTAAATGTTGCACTTTGCTATTGCTCAGTATAGAAAGCTAGGGTTAAATTTCAGCTGTGCCTATTATTAAACAAAAAGATTGTCCTTTTTATTAAAAAGTAAGTGGATACTGTGGGTTATTTCTGCTCTCTACAGTTATTTCAGCATGAAAAGGATTTAGCACCTGGGCTGGGCTGCCCCAGGCCTTCATCTGGTAGACTGCTTGGGGATTAATTCACCCCCACAGGGCTTTGATTTAAAGAACTATAGAGAGCAGAAATAGCCCCATAGTCTTCACTCATTTTTTAATAAAAAGGACAGCCTTTATGTTTAATAAAGGGCATAGCTAAAATTTAATTTTAGCTTTTTATACAAAGCAATAAACAGGGTATCAACTATACAGGTACATTAACAGGTCAAAGAAAATTTACACATTTTGCCTTTTAAATTACATATTCCCATAGTCTTTTGGTTTGGAAGGTCTCTAATCCTTAGAGCCCAAATTATTCCTGAATTAGGCAGGAGTATATTCTTTATGATTCATGTTCCTTCTGTTATAGACATAATTTTATATGAACAGGAGGTCAGCTTCTTAATGTACTTCAGGAGACCAGTGCTATATGCACAATAGGATCAGGAAATATTTATTATCAATAACTGTATTACTACATACTGAACATTTGCTGTGTACCAGGAACTTTCATAATTGCTATGCACGTGTCCACCTTAATCTTTTTTAAAAAATTTATTTATTTATTATAAAGATGTGGGGTACAACTCCACATCTATACAAACACTGATCATGCAGGTATCCTTGTTGATGAGGTATGCCCCTCCCTCTCCTAGCAGTTTCCCTCAACTGCCAGTCCCACCCCCCACTCCCAACAGTTTCCACTACTGCCAATCGCTTTCTTATAGCATTATAATTGTTCAAGTTCACCTTATGAGTGAGAACATATAGAACTCAGTTCTTTGTTTCTGTGATAAATCACTGAGTATGATCGACTCCAAATTCATCCAATTTGCTGCAAAGTCCATATATTTCTCCTTCTTTATGGCTGCATAATATTCCATTGTGTATGTGTACCACATTTTTTTATCCAGTCCAGCTTCAGTGGGCAACATGGTTGGGTCCATGTTTTTGCTATTGTGAATAGAGCTGCAACAAAGAAATATACGGGCAGCCAACAGACACATGAAAAAGTGCTCAGCCTCACTCATTATCAGAGAAATGCAAATCAAAACCACATTGAGATACCAATTAAACCCTGTAAGAATGGCCATCATTAATAAAACAAACAACAACAGATGCTGGCGAGGATGTGTAGAAAAAGGAACACTTCTGCACTGCTGGTGGGAATGCAGACTAATACAACCTCTTTGGAAGACAGTGTGGCAATTTCTGAAAGAACTAGAAATCGACCTTCCATATGACCCGCAATTCCTCTATTGGGAATATACCTGGAGGAACTAAATTATTCCACCTTAATCTTAACAACACTTTGGAGTTAAGTGCCATTGTTATTCTCATTTTGCATATAAGGAGATGAAGTATCAGCAGCTCCCCTATACAACAAACATGGTAGTATATTTAGCTATATATTGTTTCATAACAAGTGATCCTACAACTTTGAGGGGTTAAAACAATAATAGACATTTATCATCTCATACAATTTCTAGGTCAGAAATTCAGAAATAGTTTCATTGAGTTCTTCAAGACCCCTTCTGGGGTTACAATTGTCAGTTGGGGCTGCATCAACTGGGGCTGAAGTATTCACTGCCAAGATGATTCAGTCATATGACTGGCTAGCTGATGCCAGATTTTGGAAGAAGACCTCAGTTTCTTGCCACATGGTCCTCTTAAGGTGATGCTATAATGTTTTTGCAACATAGCTGACTTCTTCAGAGTGAGTAATCCAAAAGACAGAGAGCAAGGTGGAAACTTCAATATCTTTTTAACCTAGTCCTAGAAGTCACACATTGGCACTTCCACTATGTTCTGTTGGGCACATAGAATTGCCATGATCCAGTTCTCTACACAGAGGCATGACTGCAAGGAGAAAAGAACCATTGGGGGATATCTCAGGGGCCAACAGAATTTAGATTTGATCATGGGTCTATCTCTGTAAAGCAATACTCTTGATCATTCTGTGATATTGTCTCAATTAAAATTATTCCTGAAGTATTCAAGATATTTTGGTAGTCATGTAAGAGTAAACAATGATTTAAAAACAACAATGTTCTAATTTTTTATTTGTCTCCCATCATACCTCTTGATGAGTCTCAGAGAAGTTGAATAATTTGCCCAGAGTCTCAGAAGTGAAATCAAAACGGTCATTTTGAATGTGAAGCCTTTGCAAGATGAATGAATAAGCATGAATGGAGACTCTTAGGTGAATAGGGAGAACAAAGCCCAGGAAGCATGAGTCTGTGATTGAGAAAAAACCAACAGGCAAAGTTGGAGTTAGAATTGAAAATCAGAATGATGCAGTCAGAAGAATATCACTACTCAGTTGGTGAGCCATTGAGTTAGACTTGGGGGTAAAACCCGAGAAAAAGATAAGATTAAAAAATTATTATGGCACAAATTACAAAAGTAGTTGGTCAAATGGACCTTAGAATTCAGTTTGGTTCAGCTCAATAGATTTATACTACAGATAAATAATTTTGTTTTCTCAAAGACAAGGAGATTAAAAGAGAGAGAAGGAGGTAGAGAAAACTTGGTTTCTCAACATTTCTAGACTAGATATGCCCATTTGAGTAAATAGGAACTTCTCTTAAACCAAATTCATTTTTCACCTCAAATGAGATTCATCTCTATTTTTAAAATTATGATCCATGGTCTAACTGATACATAACTTTGCAAATCCAAGCCATGAACTAATCATAGAGTGTCAGTGGGCATCTATCTGCTCAGCACTGTGCTAAGTGGTCAAAGATATTTAGAAGGGCAGCATAAGGCAGTGTGCATGTCCTAGAGAGGCTTAGATTTGTTTGGAGAGTAAAGGCTTACACAAGGATCTCTCTGTAAGCAACTCTACACAGTGATTATTTGAGAGGCCAATTATTTTTCATAGGCAGTAAGTTTACAGGGAAGGCAGAAATATATCATCTGCAAAGGCAAAGATAAAAGAGGAAGAAATGATGGGTAGAGGAGAAGAGATTGGGGTCTTACACTGATGATGGTAAACGTTGGATTGGTCTATTTGCGTATTTACTCAGATTTCTGCAGAAGCAAATTCTGAGATAAAAACTTGGGTGCAGCTGCAAGAAGCTTATTTGGGAGGTAATGCCAGGGCTCAAGAGTAAGAAAGAGTATAGTAAGAGTGAGACAGTGAAGAAGGAGCCAATAAAGAATGCACTAAGAATTTCATGTAGGGGAGCTCAGCGCCTCAGGGATTGTGGAGAAACATATAGAATGTTTCCTGGAATTTTCTTTCTGAAGACCAATAGACTGGGACATTAATATACTGGTTGCCATACTCCATTGGGTGAGGGTTAACTCTAGGGCCACTACATCCCTATCCTTCCTGACTATGCCAGTATGTGAGGTGAGTGGACTTCCAGAGCTTTGAGAAAACCTTGAGGCAGAAAAATAAAGAAATGCCATAGTACGCCCTTGAGATGGGGACTCTGGTAATGAGATTCAAATTGCCTATCACAGTTATGGCTGAAATCAGAGTTGAATGAAAGATGTTGTAGAAAGCACAGAAATCATCTGCTACAACTAGAAAAGTAAAAACTACCTGTTTCTATACCCTCAATTGTCATCGGTCAGAAGTATGTTGCATGGTCAACTCCAGCTGAAAAAGAACCTGGGAAACGGAGCTATTTGAAGGGGGAATGTTGTAAGTAACAAAGCAACTTGTAAGGGCACGCTGAACACAATCAGAGTATAGCTTGTAAAGAAGAATGAGAATGGATATTGGTCAGGAAACCAGCATGGTCTGCTCAATGTCATGTTTAAGAGTAGCCACTCTGTCTCCCTTCCTTGGATGTAGCTGTTACTACCTCTCTCAAATATCTATGCCAAGTGGGTACAGAGTTACATTAGGAGCCACCAGCCAAAACTTCCCATCATGAACTTGCCAACATTGCACTTTGGTAATTCCTATGTCCTTGTGCCTCGTGTAGCATACAGAAGAGGTGGCAGCCATATAATTCACAATTTAAACAGCCACCATAGACCTTCTTCACACATTTAGCTTCATGTGGCAGTTCTTGAGAAGACCACAGGTTAAAGGTTGGCTGCTCATCAAGCTGGAAAATCAGGAATAGAAGATTGAGCAACCGTGAGTTCTTGTCGCTCACATCTGTGACTTTACTGCTTAACATGTGGCAATATTCCTGAGCTGAATTGCACTCAGAAGGTAGATATCTATAAGAGTTGGCTTGGAGCAAGTGAAAACTAGAGGGTAGACATAGCTTCTCTCCTTTTCCCTCCATTCTCTGCCTAGCTTTCTTGTGAGAAGGAATTGACATGACTCTTGTAACTTGATTTACTCCTTTCCAAAACATCCAACATGGAACAAGAGTAGAAAATGGGAAATTCGGTCCTGTCTCAAATCCCCTTCCTCCTGTTCTCTCTCGGTGGGGAAACAATTGTGTGGAGGCTGTTATAGCTTGTGGCCATGGCAACAGAATAATTGACATACAGTCTGAAAGTCATAAACTTAATGAAACTATAGTTTTTATTGCACTTCACCCTCATCTCTAATTAAATCAGATCTGCATAATGCGGAGATATTAAATTTCCATGTTTCTCATTTCTCTCCCTTGCCAATAGGAAGGCTGTGTTGTGAGGCAACCCTGCCAGTGGGCTGGGAACATCATTGCTTTAGATTTTGTTGAAAAATGTTTTTTAATAATTGGTGCTGGCTGGTCCACAAAGCAAAGTGAACTTCTGAGAAACAGTTGGATTCTGGCTCCATGGAGATACAACTGCTTCTCTCTGGCAGGTGGAGATTTTATGGAAGTCTAGGGGAGTCATAAAGGAGGAAAGGAATGACAAAGAGGGCTGGTACATCAGAGGGACACATTGATTCAGTGAATAATTATGGAAGAATTTTACTTTTTATCTTCTGCCACTGCTCAACTGAATCAAAATGGGGATGGGAAAGGGAAGAAACTCATCTGGGCCAGATTTATGTGACATCTGGGGGCACAGACATGAATGAGGCTGAGAACCTGTGTGTAAAGTGTTCACAGTCTATATGAGATTTTCACCTGGATCACTTCTCCCTACTAGTCTGCATCCCAAAACAAAACGGGAATGGGGATGGAATCTGTATTGGTCAAGCCATAAACCATTGTTTGAAAGTATTTCAGGTACTGTGCTAGATTCTCCAGGGATTTAAAGACTGATGATATTGATGATTATACTCTAGGAGGTTTCATTTTAACAGGGAGCTTGAGTGATGAGAGGGACAAAATGCTATACAAATTTTCAGGAAGGAGTGTTCACTTCTAACAGGGGCCTTTGGCAAGGTATCATGGAGGTGTTGTCATTAACTTGTGCATATGTATATCAGAGATCCTGCACAATGCTTTTACTAGAAGGAGACTTCATCCTCTTATATTTTAAATTAACATCATCTCAGAAGAATATGGTCAGGGAAAAAAAAAGCAAACAGAAAGAAGAGCATAATAAGGCAACGGTTCTCAACTGTGAATGATTTTGGTTCCTTCCTCTCCACCCACAGGATGCTTGACACCATCTGGAGATATTTTTGATTGTGGCAACTAGGAGAGGTGCTACTGGTATCTAGTGCGTAGAGGTCAAGAATGTTGCTAAACATCCTACAATGAACAAAATAGTCCCACATAACGAAGAATAATCTGGCCTCAAATGACAATAGTGATGAGGCTGAGAAATTCAGGTTAGGCAGGGGAAATGCAGTTTCATTAACCTGTTACCGCTGTTCCCAGAGACCAGGAGAGTGGCGGGTCACAGCAGATTCTTGAGCTAGGTTCTGGCCTTTAGGACAGGTGAGGGATAGTCAGGGCTATGTCCAGTGAGGGGGCCCAACTCTCTGGAGCCAGGGCTTGTCGTCTATGAGGCTGGAGCAGAATGGAGCCTGGACATTTCAGGCTGAGATGGAGGGCTAGAAGAGATCGACACTCTGGTTTTGCTTTTGCTGTGCAAATGGTTTTACTTCCTTGCCTATGCATATGTGCTAGGAACACCCCAAGACACTTCCCACATCTACCCTTTTCTTCTCATCCTTCTTTTCCTCTCTTGGATTATTTTTTCTTAAGCTCTGCTTTTCTAAAGTTTAAGTATCAAGTAGGTAAGGATGGTCTGTTTAAGGTCAGGATTAAAGAGGTGAGAGCAGGAGAAGGGGTTCAATTTCAGGGTCTCATTCTTTCCATTTTCAAGTCTTTCCAGTAAAGGAGCAGCTACTGTTTCACCTTCCCAAGTAAAAGAAAATGCTTCCCTCACCTATTCCCCCACCCCAAAGAAAAGACTAGCCATAAAAATGTTTGAAATTTTGAAATTCTTGGGCTTGGCTTCTCGATTTTAAATTTTAACAAATATTCAGCAAAAATGACCACCATTTAATGGATAAAGAAGTAATGGCTCAAAGACATTCAGAAATCTTCCAAGATGACACAGTCAGGAAATTACTGTCTCAGTACTCTGTTATATAAAGATGACCTCTGTATATTGGTCCCTAGGTTGCTTATTCTCAGAAGCTGGTGCTAAATTCAAATTTTTAAACACCCAGTTTTTTTTTTTAAAGTAGCCCAAACAGGCAGTTTTTAAAAGTCATTTATAGCCTACTCACTTTGCAAACCCTTGGAGACCTCACTGCACATTTGCTGGCAATAGATAAGGTAAGGCTTTGGCCATAAGGACCCCAAGCTGCCATGATCCCAGTCCTTTGGAGCTCTCTGATCCAGAGACTTCCTTTCCGGATGCTAGTCTAAACCCCTTCTCTTATCCCCTGCCCTAGGAGTTCTCTTGCCCTCCTTTCCGTCTGAATGGTGGTTCCTGCCACCATCTATGAGCCTCTGGACAGTCTCATGCTTGAGGGACATCTTTTTTCACACAGCTCTGTCCAAGAACTGCCCAATAAGAATCATAGATTATTGCTGTCATGGTCATAGTTTTCTTGCTTAACCTGTCCCCAAATCCGTCACACCCCCTACACATTCCAAGTCAGGTCTTCAGCCCAGTGACTTTTTCTCCTACTACTCCACAGCCTATACCTTAGTTTCAAAGTTTTAAACAAATGAGATTATATAAACAGTTATAGCATCTAAGCAGTGTTTCTAGAGAAGGGCCAGGAGCTGATCTGAAACTTAATATGTATGGCTTAGTTTCCCAAACCTGGGAAAACTCAGAGTCATCTGGAGACAGCAGAAAGTTCTTGTAGAAACATTATAATTTTTGCTACAATTTCCACATTTGTCTTCTAAAAGAGAAGGGACAGGCAATAGTACCCCGGAGACTTAATAGTACTCATCATATTATTCACAACTTCTAATGGTTTTAACACATTCTCCTGAAACCTTCACTCCATGCCAGGCACTTATAAGATCTTCTGCAGAATCATCCAGTGGCAATGGCACATCTTCCAGTTTTCAGGCCATGGCATCATTCATCTCACAGGTAGGGATTCCCTCTTCTCCTTGGTTTCTACATGCACCATTACCACTACACTTAAATTTCCTGAGAAACATAATGTAAGGAACTCACCACCAAAAAGTATAATGCCACTCCTGACTCAAGAGTTTCTGACCTTGTTCACAAGCTGTTTCTGTCCTTTATGAGACCAACCCAGCACCTCCTTTGGCTGATAGGAGTCCCATGGAGAAAGGAAACAACACATTTTAGCCAGCAGAAGCACAGGCAATAAACCCCAGCAGGTATTTGGATCCTGTTACTGGGCACCTGGAGGAGAATGCAGGACAACCATTATTTTCCAAATTTCAACTCTAATATGTCTATTTGTTATGTTTTCCTGACAAATTGCTGGCTTCAGGAAGTGCCACACAAAAAGCAGTGGTATAAATATTGCAAGTCCCATAGTCTCCTGAGGGCCACAACTCTTGGAGTGGTCAAGTCACACGTTTCTCCCAGGGCAGGGCCCATTAGAAGGAACTCAAACACAATGCCTCTCTAATCATGGGTGAGCCATCTTGAAGCCAACGTTAGGCAGGGATGGGGAAGTAGTTCTGGGAGCTGAGGAGGGACTGAAGTCTAGGGTGTGCCCGAGGGTTCATGGAAGAAGGAGAAGCATGTATCCCTGTTGGGCTACTTTCTTCCCTAATCACCATTTTTCTGCTCAGCAAATTGAAAGCTAATGGAGTTCAGTGACTATGTCCTCTATGAAACTTTGAGAGAAATGCTAGAAAAAATGAATTGAGTCCTCTGATAGTTTTCTGGCACATAATTGACTTGGGGTCTATACGATCAGCCCTTTAGAGTAGTGTTTTTGACTTCTGCTAAGGTACTATGAGTATAGTACCTACCAAAAAATGAATAGTGGAAATGATGATAATTATAGCTAGGTGTGTACTGAATGCCAGACATGTTTCTAAGTGCATTACATGTATTGTTAGTTTTTTAATCCTGACAACGAATGAATTTAGGAGTGAGGCTTGTTTTTATCCCCACTTTAAATTTTAGTTGTAAGTAAATTGAGGCATAGAGATTAAGCAATCTGACCACAGGTCCCGAAACAGGAAAATGGGAACCAGCCTATTGACTTCAGAATTAATGCTCTTTTCCTCATGCAACCTCAAGGTATGACCTCATAGGATACTGCTCAGGCCTTTCACAGATGTGGATGACTGATAACAAATAAACAGAAATAATATAATTTCATTTATTGTCTATTATTCTGAAAACAAAAATTTCTGATATAATGAAAATAATAGGCAAAGTGTTAACCAATCATAACTTTTTAAACATATTAGGAAAAATAAAACCCAGGAAAAGATTTAAATACAAAAATGAAGGTATCGATTCAAGACTTCCCTCACTTATTTTTTAGTGTAATTTTTTCTTACTAACCCAATCTTCAGCTTTTCTGCCATGGTCTGCAGTAAACTGGTTTGTGCTGTATCTAGAAGATAGGACACTTTTTGGACATTTGAAGCTCTCTGATTTGTTGGTGGCATTCCATGGCTTATGAGAAGCTTTGAGATTAGTCCTCACAGCTGATGTTTACTAAGGATTTATTTTCTTATCAGTTAAAATCATTTGGGGTGCTAGTTAAAAATACCGACTTCAGGTCTTATTCTAGGCCTAATGAATCAGAATATTTAAGAAAGAGAAAGTTTAACTCAATGGTTCTTAGCCATAGCTGTGCCACCAGATGCTGACTCAATTGCCCTGGAATGGGAACGAAGCACGAGCATGGTATTAAACTTTTGGGTGATGGCAGTTAGCAGCCAGGGTTGATAATAATGAACTTAACCTCTATGTACGAGTCCCTGTCTATCCTCCTCTGGGCAGTGGCCTTGCTTTTTAGCCAATGCCTGTCAGACTTTTTCTATACTCAGAAATGGTTTATAAACCTGGGTACAAATATCTAGTTGCCTTCTACCCTTGGATCAATAATTAGAAATCAGTTGAACCAGTAATGAAAGTGGGACCTCCCCATGAAGGCAGGAGATGGTTTAGTGATAGAACATAAACGAAAGTGAATCCAGAGGTCAGGTATAAAACTGCAGTGACATGAAGAAAAATGCAAGTATCAACCTGGAAGATCAATTTCAAAGAGGGTGGAGTGGAGAATACAGATAGGTTACAGGATGTGCACCATTAACCAAAGGACTGGGCTCAGCCTCAGGGCCAGGGTCTTTAAGTACAGATAGGGCATATGGCCAGATGAGGTCCAGGATGCTGTGGAGGTGGTCTGGCTGCAGGGAAGAAAGACCCAGTGATGGGCAACTGGAGCTCAACTGTAAGAACTTTAGAATCTCAGAGGAGTAGGATAATCATCAGAAACTCCAGCATAGGGGAAGAGGTAGGACCCAGGGAATAACACAGAAGTAAAGTGGATGAGTTTTAAAGAAATAAGATGTTGATCAAGGAATTCCTCAATTCACTGTCTTTAGGGTCAAGTCTGATTCCAGAATCAATGGAGTGGAAGAAAGGACTTTTACAAGAGTTCACAGGATAGAGGAGATTCCATTTAGAAGTTTACAGATCCCCCCAAAAGCATGCCAAATAGGATATTTTATATTTGTTAATCTCAAGATGCTATCCCCAAACTTCCCTGTCAAAGGCAGTTCATTGACTCTTCTTTCCTATTTGACCTTGGGAGGCCATGTGGGAGAAAGATGTTCCCAGCCTGCACATATCCTGTGTGTGCTTATCCACGTGTACAAGTGCCCACGAGCCCCACATCTTCCCTTATTTGATCTCCTTCACCCTGTCTGTTCTGGGTTGTATCCTAAGTTTCAGCTTGATTCCAGGTCCCGCTCATTCAGGTCCATATGACAACTCCCATGAGTGGACACCATCTGAACAACATTCTAAACACCAGTATCTTTATTTCTTCAAGCTCCAGCTCCCTTCAAGTTCCCTTCAGGAGGTTCTGTTTCCTAACATGAACCTCTAGCATCAGGGAATTTACACCCTGTGTGGAAGATGCCACACCTATGGTTTTTACTCATCCTAATGACACAAGGAGATCCTTTTCTCATATAACATGGCAAAGCCACTTGGGAAGAAATGATCTTCCTGAAGCATATTCTAGAAAGTCAATAGACAGACAGTGCAATTCCCTGAGACCCAGATCCATCCAGGATCCACCATTCTCCGTTTGCTTTGGTTTTGTTCCTTGTGGAACAGCTCACTGAGTACCTTCTGGCCTACTCCATGTGCTGAAAGAGGCCCTCCCCAGAAGCCCCACCACACATTTTCAAAACCACATGAGAATTCCAGTGAGCGTTCAGGCACTAATGAAGTCTCCTTGTGCAGAACTGAGCACAAGTACAGATTGCATGTGGGAGTCGATGTTCTCTCAGTGTCTGCTCTAAATGTTGTTTCCGAGTTAATTGTTCCAAGAGAGGGAAATGAATGGGGATTGCCTGAACCAGTCTTGAGCTGAGACAAATGAGTTAGCCAGGATCATGAGACACTAAAGGAAGGGTTGTTCTCCTCTTTTTTCCTCTAGATCCATGGGTTTATTATTGAGCCAGTCAACTATTTGCTGGCTGACCACTTTCTCACCCTTCCCCTACTCTGCTCCACCTGGGCCGTCCACCCTGTGGCCCCAGGCTTTTATTTCTGGAACCCTGTCCTCCTGTGTTCCCTGCCTCTAAGCTGTCAGTGACTTCCAACTATTGCCAATCATAGCTTCTCAGTAGCTCTTTCATTTCCTGTGTAGCCAGTTCCCTATACACAATTCCCTCTGTTTTAAAACTTTTATTTTGCAAGTTCTTCCTCTTTCTTGGCTGATAAAATTCTTAAATAATAGCTGACATATTTTATAGCACTAGTAAATACTTTACATTATTAATTCATTGAATCCTTATAACTTTCCCATGAAGTAGATACTATTATGGTGTCCATGTTATAGATGTGGAGACTAAGTAAAAGACAGGTCACACAGTCAATTCCGGGTAGGAATCAAGCTGGGCTCCAAAGTCCATGCTTTGAACCAAAACAAAAACATAGTGAATAAAACATGCAAATAAACAAACCTATCTTGATTGACATAACTGTTGAAGCAAGAACACTTGGGTTTTCGGAGTATGGCTCCTGGATCATCAGCATTAGTGTTCTCTGGAAACATTTTTATTTTAAAGATGTGGGGTATAAGTGGGCACAGGATTAGGTATACAAGTGGTCATCGTACAGGTAAACTCTGGGAACTTAGAAACACAAATCATAGCCTCTGCCCCTGACCTACTGAATCACAAATGGAGAAAAGGAAAGACTGTTTGAACACATTCTTCTGGTGATTCTGAAGCTTAGTGAAATTGGAGAACCACTGCTGTAGAGCATGGTTCTCTCTTTCGATGCTGAGGTCCTGGAATAGTTTTGAGACTACTGTGGTTCTTTCCCTGAAAACCATGCAGTAACTCATTTGCCATTCTCCTCACTTTCCCTAACCCCGTTGCCTCCTATTCTAACTGGTATGGCTCCTTTAGGTGGCTGTGCATACTCTCTGTGAACTGGACACCCTGTGGTAGGTATAATAATGGTCCCCCAAATATTTTCACATGCTCATTCTCAGGACCTGTGGATATTTTATGTTAGATGACAAGGAGGAATTAAGGTTGCTCATCAGCTGACCTTAAAAGAAAGGGAGTACCCTGGATTTTTCAGGTGGATCCAACATAATTGTAAGAGTTCCTAATTGAGGCAGAGGGAGAAAGAAGACTCAGAAAGATGGCTTGTTTTGAAGATGCAGGCAAGGGACTCAAGCCAAGGAATGCAGGCAGTCTCTAGAAGTTTGAAAAGACAAGGCAATGGATTCTACCTTACAGCCTCCAGAATAACACAGCTCTGCTGACCCTTCGATTTTAGTCCGTTGAGACCCATTTTGGACTTTTGACCTCCACTTATGACCTCCATTTTGTAAAACAAAAATGGTATTGCTTTAAGTCATTGAGTTTGTGGTAACTTGTTACAGCTGCGGTAGGTAACTAATACACACCCCTTAAAAAATACTCCAGGGCATATTTCCACTCACAGCTGCAGCCTAACCACCCTTTTCAACACATTTCTCACATCTCTTGCTACCCAGTGTTATTCTACTTTTCTTTGCACTTCCAAATCTGAGTCAGTTTGTACTTCTCTTCTTTGCCTAATTCCTGTCACTTTGTTGCCTGGAACTTACACTTTATGATAAACAACCCCCCTCTAACTTCAGTCTTTTCTTGGATCATTCCTTATCTGATATTGGACACCCCCTGCCCCCCGCCCGCCGAAGAGCCTGGTGTCTCTGAAGACCACTCAAACAGAGGTTGAGTTTTCTCTCACAGCCTAAATATTTCAGGGTCACTTCCCATGTCCTCCTAACTCACGATTGTCACCTCCCTCCTGCACAACTCTTTCTTATTTAAGCTTCATGCTAGTTAGCTCTTTCTCCCTTTTCCTTACTACCTTCTATTAGTCTGCAAGTCACTCTTCATCACTCACTAATGGTGTTAGGTCTTCCACTTTTTCTGTCAATACTTTCCCTGTGTAGATGACCCAAACAACATCCTGGCGTCTTAGCTCCTCAATTTAAAACTCTCCAGAGGTACTTTCGAACTCTACATCATCTACCCTTTTCCATAATCACATCTGCACTTTGTCATCTCCAGTAACCACATCTCTCTCAACACCCCAACTTTTACGGTTCGACCCTGTCACTACAACCACTTCTAGGTCTTTTATTCCGTTATTCCCAGTGCTACAATCCTTTGATTTTGTTGAGACCTCCAAAGTTCATCCTTACTTATCTAATTGCCCAGTTATAAATCCATGCCTCAGTTTAATCACTTTCTTAGAAATGCAACCTTTGGTCCTTTGACCCCTTCCTCATCTCACTGTCTTGGTCAACCTCAACCCTGGTTGAACCCACATACCTACCTTCGCCACTGCCTGTACATGAGCAGCTGAGATGTGTGATTTTTTATAGAAAATCACAGACACAGGTTTACAGCTTTGCTTTAAACACCACAGCCATTATTCTCATGTGAGCACTCCTCACTGCCTGATATGACTTTCCCCCTTCATTGCTAAATCCTCTTCTTCACACCCTGACATGGCCATTTTATAGAGTGCTGCTACCCTCCCATCTCCTCCCCCACACACTCAGTTGGGGATCTTTCCTCATGCTTACTAAGAACTGGCAAACCACTGATGGACATTTCATTCGCAAATATGTTAATTATTTGCATCCATCTTCTTATTTTTCTCTCTTTTTTGTAATGAAGAGAGAGCTAGTTAGTTTTACCACCAATCCAAACTTAATCTTTCCACTGCGGTCCTGAGTGCCACTCCCTTTTGCTTGCCTGAGGATTTAGCTGCTTTGCTTTTTCTTTCTCCCTTATCATAGCTATTTCAGGATGGAAATCTATAGCTTCAAATGCTTATATGTACTAGAAAGTGAAGACAGGTCTAAAATCAATTCTCTAAATGTCCACTTTCAGAATTCAGATAAAGACTAGGGGAAGTTGGGCATGGTGGCTCAGCCTGTAATTTGGGAGGCTGAGGTGAGAGGATTGCCTGAGCCTGAGGGTTCGAGACCAGTCTGGGCAACTTGGTGAGACCTCGTCTCTACAATAAATTGCAAAAGCAAGCCGGACGTGGAGTTGTGCATCTGTAGTTCCAGCTACTTAGAAGGCTGAGGAGGAAGGATCGCCTAAGTCCAGTAGATGGAGGCTGTGGTGGCCATGAGCGTGCCACTGCACTCTAGCCTGGGCTGGGTGACAAGAGTGAGACTCCAACTCAAAAAAAAAAAAAGACTAGGAGAAAGTACTTATAATGAAGTAAAAAATTGAGATAAGATCAGAAATCAATGAAGTAAAAAACAATCAGCAAAAAATGTTCTTTGAAAAGATCAACAGAACTGATATATCTCAAGCAAGTTTGATTAAAAAAAAAGGAGAGAACACAAAACATCAATATTTGAAATAAAAGAGGAATTCCCATTCCACATTGTATAATTATCGGAACAATTAAAAGAGACTATTATGATTAACAAATTTAACAACGTAGATGAAATGAAAAAGTTCCTTTAAAAACTTAAATTACCAAAACTGATACAAGAATAGCCTTATGTCTACCAAATAATTACATTTATTGCCAAAAACCTCACCACAAAGAAAACTTTGGGACTAAGTGGTTTTATGAGTGAATTCATTAAATATTCAAGAAAGAAAAAAGTATCACATTAATACAATCTATTTTGGAAAGTAGAGGAATGAATGACTGATAGGGATAACAATCCTGATGAATCTCATAGACTTTATGCTGAGCAAAATAAGCCAGACACACACAAAAAGTATGTATGTATATATTTTGCAATTTTATTTAAACAAAGTACAAGTAAAATTAATTTATTGTGGAAAACTACAAAACAGTGGTTGCCTCTGCTGGGGCAAGGAATTGACTGGAAACGGATACTAGGGAACTTTCTGGAATGATAGGAATATCATGGATGTCAAATAGCATGGATGTCAAAACTGTACATTTAAGATTTTAAAATTTCAGTATATATAAATTTAACCGCTAAACATTCCAGAAGGTGGAAAGTAGGTGGAGGTAGGGATGGAAGCAGAATGACAGAATGTTTATGATTGTTGAAGTTGGGTGATGTGTGCGTGGGAGTTTATTGCTGTATTCTGTTTGTGTTGTATGTACTTTAAATTCTCCATAATAAAGAGTTAAAAAGTGGAATGGTCATGAAATTTGATTTATAAAGTGAGATATTGCATTTGTGTATCACACTATTTCCAATTTGCATAGTTCAGATTTACACAAAATGGAGTACATTTATATTTTTTCCAGTCTTATTTTTTAAATTGTTCTAAGCAGTACTGAATATTCAATTTTGTACCCAGCTTTTCTACTCACATTATACTGTAAGCATCTTTGCAGGTTTACAGTCTTTGTGATCATCAGTTTTAATGGTTATCCCTCTGGCTTCTTAATGCTGAAACTCAAATTTTATCTCATTATTCTACCTACATTGAATATTAGTGCTACTCAGAATAATACAATTCTAGTGCATCCCTCAGGTGTTCTCATTTAATTATTTATGTTATTTATGCTCACCTTATACTAGTGAGGTTTTAAGGTGGCCTGAAAAGACATAAAATAAAACAAGATAGAATAATTCTAAAGCAAAATACAAACAGGAAAAAGAAACAAGGTTAAAGATAGAGTTGAATCAAGGATCCTTAAGGCAGGAAAAATCATATACCCTTCTCTGCCAAGGAAAAGCTTAACAAAGCACACCCCCAGAACTTCTAAGTTTGAATAATGATATTTAGTGTATGTCTTGGGGTAACCGAAAAGGTTAATGGAGGATATACAGCAGGCTGACCAAAGAAAGTAGCCTCCTGTAAGAAATTGTTATTTATGAACCAGTAAAAAAGATAGACTACATAAAATTTTGATGACTTAGTTTTAGTATAGCAGAATAACTTCAGAAGTGGTTAGAATACCTTTTCGTCTTAGAGTAGTTGAGCAGCAGGATGGAAGAATTGGTACACCTCCCAGCTCTGTTACTCCCTAGCTGATTATCTTGAGAAATTGACCTCATCTTTCTGATTCTCCATTTCTTCCTTTGTAAAATTTGAGGACAATTAATATATAGCATGTGAAGACTTATTACAGATTCAGTCATTCGACAAATATGTATTGAGACATGCTAAATACCAGTTCCTGTTCCAATCACAAAGCAAGGAGTGGCATCTCAGTCTCTGTTCTTATGATACTCACTTTCTAGGGCATGGAGACATAAGACAAGGAAACAAGCAATGTCATTTCAGATGGTGACACTTTCTATCAAGAAAATAATGCATGCTATGGAGCCAAAGAAAATGAGTGTGTGTGTGTGTGTGTGTGTGTGTGTGTGTGTACTTTGAAAGACATATTAATCAGGGAATTTCTCTCTAAAAAAGTACTATTTTTAAAGGATCTGAAAGATGAAAAGATATTAAGAAAGAGCCATCTAAGCAAAGGTAACATCAACAAGGAGCCCTACTTTGTAAGAAGCAGCCAGAAGGCCCGTGTGGCTGGAGCATAGAGTGAGGGTGATAATGCAAAGAGGAGATCAGAAAAGTGGACAGGGATCAGAGTGTATGGAGCCAGGGTCAGGGACCTGGATTTTATTTCACGTCTTTGGAGAATGTAAACTGTAGAACTGCATGATCCTATGGGTGTTTAAAGCCACTGTGGAGAAAGGATTGTGGAGAGGCAAAAGTGAAGGCAGGGAGAACAGCTAGGAAGTTAGTACATATTAGGTGCTTAGTATGATATCTGGCACCTAAAAATCACTTACTAAACATTTTGAACTGGTAATCAGTATAGCTCTACTTTTTAGAAAAAAAGTTAGCAAGCAGGGACTATTATCCACAAATAACATCTATTATTTGAGAAAACCAGGTCTTTCTGTTCTCTGTAACAGAGATATGTTCTAACTCACTAAATATAGAGGCATTGTGACATGTCAGCTTGCCTAGGCTGAACTATATTCTCCAGAATTCCTTTTCTTGGTGTGTCCTGCCTGCTAGGATGGGTCACAGAGAGCTTCCTCTGGGGGACTTGGGAGTGGAAGAGAAGCAGCAGACATTCATAGAAGCAGAGAGTAGAGTGGTGGTTACCAGGGGTTGAAGGAAAGGACGAGGAATGGGAAACCACTGGCCAATGGATACAAAGCTTCAGTTAGACAGGAGAAATTAGTTCTGGATATCTACTGTACAATATGGTAACTAGTTAACATAATAAATTTATACTTGAAAACTTCTAAGAGAGTAGATTTTAAATGCTCTCAGCACACAAATGGTAAGTATATGAGGTGATAGCTATGCTAATTAGCTTGACTCAATCATTCCATAGTATACATTATATCAAAACATCATATCGTACACCATAAATATATTCAATTTCTCATTTGTCAACTAAACAAACACATGTTGTTGTCGTTGTCACTACTCTGCTGACTCACCTCATTGGTGAGAGGCTGTAGCAGGGCCTGTACCTGCTCCTCTCTCCCTTGGAGCCTCCAGCTTCTCCAGCTCCTCCTGCTTCTCCAACCCCTCCAGCCCCTGGGCCAGGCATGTGTGTTCAACTTGAATCCTGCAGGACATCCACATTAAGGTCAGAGGCAGTAAGAACTGTCATGAGTTTTAGTCCATTCTCATGGGCCCATCTAATGTTCTTACTTTTCTCCAATTTACATCCATCTTTTCTATTCAACTGTCTGCGTTTTGGACCTCAAGCACCAGCATTAAATATGAAGATAATAGCCTTGCAGAGACTGCTTAACAAGCTTCCACAATGTATAAAGCTAAGTCTTGTATGTGTCTGTCTATCTCAGTTGTTCTGTTTGTTCAGTTGTTCTCTGATTGATATGCCAAGAGTGATATCCAATTAAAAGAAACATACTTAAAAGAAATAGAACCAAATATATTCCTGATTTACACCTGAAATCTCCAAACACTCTTTAGAAGATGTCACAACCATCACAGTTCTAGGCCCATAAAAGGCATTCAGTAAGTATTTTTCAAAGAATGTATGTTCTAGTTCTAGAGTTTTAAAAGGTGGCATATATACACAGTGGAATATTATTCAGCCCTAAAGAGGAAGGAAATTCTATCACTTGGGATGACATGGATGAATCTGAAGGACATTATGTTAAGTAAAATAAACTAGGAACAGGAAGACAAATAACACATTCTCACTTATACATGGAATCTAAAAAAGTACAATTCACAGAAGCAGAGAGTACAGTGGTGGTTTCCAGGAGTTGAAGGAAAGGATGAGGAGTGGGAAGCCATTGGTCAATGGGTACACAGTTTCAACTATACAGGAGAAATTACTTCTGGGGATCTACTGCACAATATGGTAACTATCGTTAACATAATAAATGTGTACTTGAAAACTGCTAAGAGAGTAGATCTTAAATATTCTCAGCACAAAAATTATAAGTATGTGAGGTGATGGCTATGTTAATTAGCTTGATTTAATCATTCCATAATATACACCATATCAAAATATCACATTGTACACCATAAATATATTCAATTTCTCATTTGTCAATTAAACAAACAAACAAAAAAGAATGCATGATTCAGCTCTAATTCCCTCGGAAGATTTCAACTCAGGTTCACTGTGAACTTCACCAGGGCTCTGTGTTAAGGACTCTCCCTGTGTCCTATCCTAACCAGAAACATGCAGCAAAATTAAATGCTGGGAAATGTTGTTCAAACTTTGAGTTAAGAAGACACAATTGGTTCTATAGAGTCAAAGGTTATGAAAGATCAGTTTTATTAATCATCCACTAGTTTCCTGGTTGCTCATTCTAGAAGGTGGTAGACTGTAACAGTGGTCCTGGAGCGATCAGACATGTCTTACATCTATCTGTTGTTCTGGTTAAACTTGAGAAACCTACACTTACAATTTGTCAAGCAAATTATAAGAGCACAATATTGATGGCTTACGCAACAAACTAATAGGTTTGCAATTTAAGGAGCATGAAGATTTGTTTATTTTGGAAATAGAATAAACTGTATTCTGATTCCAGTCAGGTGGGGCCATATTTGAAAAACCTATAAAGGTTAACAAGTCTGCAAACATTGAAATTCATTATTTTGTGAGATTCTTAAATAGCTTTGTTGGCAAAAATATTTTTGGTTGTTTTATGCACCATAGATTTCAAAATTAACTCAAGAAGGCCATTATCATTTCCCAGTCATAAAGTAGCCTGGGCTATACAATGTTTAAAGCTGTTTACTTATGGTTCCAGAAATAAATAAACAGGCATATTCTTTCATAGGCATCCCTATGAAAGAATATCCTCATTACTAATTTAATAGTCTTCTTTCACACTTATTTTTTGCTTATAGAACCTAAATGTTCCTGGAGTTGTAATGTATTAAGCCCAGGTAATGAATCTTGAATCAAGTCTGCTTGGAAGTTTCTGAAAATGAACCTTTTTGTTGTTTGTGTGTTGCTTCCACCCCACTTCTTTCAATCTCTCCCAGTCTCTGCCTGCTGCCTTTGAAAGAAGTCGTGATGCTGCATCAACTCTCTTACAATCATGAGAATGACAAGCTGCCCTATCACAGTTGGCTTAGCAGAAGAAGGGAAAGAGTCTGGACCTTGTTGTTGAGATACTTGAACAGCTGAACCAGTTCCAAGATGCCCACCTACAGACTCTGTGAGATCACTAAATGTCTTTATGCGGAGGCCTCTGCAAGCTGATCATTCTGCTACTTGCTACCAAAGTCATTCCTAACTGATATAGCCTCTTTTCCATTACTTTCCAGATTCATGCCTTGGGCAACTGCATTGCAAAATTTGACCTCACCATGTCTAAAAACTGGACTCAGATCTTTCTAGAGGTAGTTTGTTTGTTTTTTCTTTTAAATAATAAAGTCATATCAAGTTCTATATTTGTTATGCAGTATGTTTATCATTTTTGAACATCATATTTGTCATATATAGAAACAATCACTCCTTTCTTTAGTGATGCCATGAAAAATATCATCAGACTGGCTACTTAAGCTAACAATAAGTTCCTCAAAATTATAAGTTCTTTCATGGAGTAACTAGAATTCATAAAGTTTAAATGGTCTTGAGACAATCTCATATATTCAGTCATTCCAAATTTTCATTGGCAAGGGAATGTCCATGGAAAGGTAAGTTACATCAAGCTTTTCAGGAATTAAATCAAAACCCACAGCACAAGAAAAAATATTATATGAACCAAACAAACTTCCAAGGTTGACAAAGATAAGACTTTATTTATTCTAATTTTTGCAAGAGTTCCACAGTTCATTTTCTGACAGCTGGCACAATACAGATTTAAAATTCTAAATAGGAAGGAGGGGGTGGTTGCCATCTGTGGCCATTACCTGATCTCTCTTATTTTAACTGCCAAGGATAACTCCATGGAGCATGCATTTTTTTTGTTTTCAATTTTTAAAAATGTTTATTATATGACATTTCAAACACAGGAAAGTTTCAAAAATAATATAGCATACTCTCATTGATTATATTTTATAATCGTTTACATTTTCCATAGCCTTTAGATGTTTAAAAATAAAATTTTATAGCTACTCTAAGGCCACACACAATCCTGTCTTCATATTGTTTTACTTTGCACTTCATGGGACATGTTTCTGCAAAATTAAGCCATTTGTGTCTCTAAAACTTTACCCAGATTTAGAAAGCTGCAATGTAAAATTCTGTCTTCAAACATACTTTGGTTAGTAGAGTTAAATAATGATACTGCTTGACCTATTCAGACCTCTTGGCTCCCTACCAATGCTTGATAATCCATATTTTCATGATCACCTAACGCATTAAGATAACATCTTTCTCCCTATGTCCCAGCAACCTTCTAGTTAACCTTGGGTCTTGAAAGTCTCAAATGATACATCAGATGCCTGGAAACAATATTTGAGTCTACAGTGGACTCACATTTAATTACATATATTTGATATTCAAAGATATTTTGATTTACCCCTGCTGGTAAATGGTGTTTCTTCCATCCAGCTTTCTTGGTGATGAGCTTGCTTAATCCAAAGAGGAAGGAGAGAAGCAAGGCTAGCCTTCTGGGAATGATGTTGTTTGAAATAGCAGTGTGACAGCTTGTCTCCCAGTCTCAGGTTATTGCTCATCATATCTGAGACTTCCATTTAGCCCTTCAAAACCTGTTTACTCAAGAAAGGAGACCTGGTGGGTGATGGTGTCGGAACAGTTCATAACCTTGAAAGTTATCCTGTCCATATCCCACACAACTGCCTCCCAGAGGCTCTTCCTACATCTGTCTCCTTCCCGAGTCCTCCTGATTGATCTCTCCGGGCTGCCCTCTTCCCCTTCCAAGCTTGTTTCTACAGTGGACTCACATTTCATTACATCTCATTGATACTCAATTTGAATTTTGCCTTCTTAGCTCTCTCTTTTGCCCCCAATCTTAATTCTTAAAACCCCTGTCCTTACCACAGTCCTAGCATCAAACGTT
Source organism: Carlito syrichta (assembly GCF_000164805.1). Taxonomy (NCBI): domain Eukaryota; kingdom Metazoa; phylum Chordata; class Mammalia; order Primates; family Tarsiidae; genus Carlito; species Carlito syrichta. The sequence goes on from NW_006996956.1 coordinate 133,612, forward strand.
CACAGAAAGAAAACCTGTACTTTTACAAGGTTGCCAAGGGATAGCAACTTTAGCTTTCCATGATATGAGCAGCCATTGAGCAGTGTTTTTCTATTGCCATTTTGACATAGTATTATTCTAATGAGTCCTGATTTGGAAGAACTGACTTCTGCTTTAAAAACTTGAAATCAATGCTTTCCACTTTCTGAATCTACTAATCCATCTGGATATCTTTAAACTGGGATTTTATTAGACCAGCCTGACAAAAGGAGCAAGACCTACCCTGGTTCCCACATCTCCATTCTTATATCATTTATAGTTGTCTTTCATACTAACTCAACCCAATGGCACATAGTTATACTTAACAAAGGAGGAGATGTCTTGTTTGAGGATACCTCACAATTGAGGTGAATTCATTTTACAGTCTATAATATGCAAAAATGTGGCCCCTGCTGGTAAATGGTGCTTCTTCCATTCAGCTTTCTTGGTGCTGAGCTTGCTTCATCCACAGAGGAAGGAGAGAAGCAGAGTTTTGAGGTCAGTGAGTAAGGGAGCAAGAATGTTTCATATTATGGTAACAAACATATCCTAACTCACTTAATACCTTCCTGGTTTTTAGTACTGAACTTTTATCTCTCATCATGGGAAACTCACCAGCTCTAAGAAAATCAGAACAGTTGATCATCCTACTCCACATATAAGAGGAGTTTTAAAGATCCAGTTGAAAGTATTTGATAAAGAAAAGGAATCATCAAATTGGGAAAGCTTTGCAAAACCAAAGCTTCTCTAGACATCATATAATGAAATGAAAGCATGTGGACAGTGGGCCTAAGCAATCGTGAAGAAGGACATAAAGAACGAATGTTTACGCTGAGAACTAAAGGACGACTCAAAGTTATGAAGGCAAAGGCCAAGAGTGCAGAGTGGGAGGCCACCCAAATTCATGGGGAGAAGGTAAAAAAACCGAGCTTTGTGGCACTTTGCTAGAGATTTCTATTCTGACATTACTCCATTAACTGTAAAGCGCATTTGGTTACGTTTATCAGTCCCAAAATAACATCATAAAATGTATGCTACATCTCTCGTTGAGACAATAGACACTTGATCTTTTAGTTCTGTGATTTTCCAGACCAATGATCCACATTTTCTTTAACTCGAACTAAATCATACATTCTTTCAAGAATCCTTATTGCATGCTTATTGTGTGCAAATTCTCAGGGAAGACATTGAGTCTTCAGTCATATCTGCACACCTTGTAGTTTTAGAGGCTACAGTTCATAAGTCCCAGGTCCCTGAAAATTATTAAGACTGGCAAGAAGGTCTCTAACTAGATTTCTTCCTATCTGAGGCATTATATGTTTATATTCATGGTTAGTCTAGCTTTCCTTATTTGAAGATAATTTTCCTAATGGAGATGAAAGAAATAAAAAGAAGTTGAAGAGCATTTTCCTATCATATTAATATAATAGTATTTCTTCCCAAGTAGTCTGATTAAATGTAATTAAAACAAGTTTTGCATTCATTTGAATGACTTTTATATTTATACATTTTCATTTTCCAGTTCTTTTTAAATATAGGCTTAGATTTGCCCCCAGATATTGAACAAGGAAAAATGAGAATGTGTTATTACGGGAATAGAAGAAGTTACATATAAATTTTAAGAAAATTAATTCTTTATGAACTGTTATTTATTGTGTCTATATATAATGCAATAATTACTATTGATGACTCCTCACTGAAAGAGGAATTAAGCACCTTTTCTTTCTTTCAATATCTGCTAGCTTCCTTCCTCTACCATACCTCCCAGGGTTTTACAATTTTTTGTCTTGTTCTATTATCGCCATTATTTTTACATTCACTATATTTTATTTTAATAATTTAATTATTTGCATTGTTTTTGTAATCACATTTACTACAAATATTTAATACATCGTTCCATATGCAAATAAGTTTAGTTCTGCTATGACCTAATGGTTTGTGTCCTCCCCCTAATTCATATGTTGAATTCCAAATCCCCAATGTAATGGTTTTAAGAGGTGAGGCCTTGGAGAAGTAATTAGAAGATGAAGGTGGAGCTCTCATGGTAGGATTAGTGCCCTTACAAGGGACTGAAGAGACCAGAGTTTTCCCCTTTCACCATGTGATTACACAACTAGAAGATGGCATCTGTGAACCAGGAAAGAACCAGACATTGACTCTGCTATCATCTTGATCTTGAACTTCCCAACCTCAGAACTGTGAGAAATGAATTTTGTTGTCTATAAGCCACCCAGTATCTTGTTATAGCAGCCTGAATACTAAGATAAGTTCTTATGGCAAGTTTTTGACACCATTACTCCCTATTTATCAGCTTTGCGTACTGAATTCCTCTCTCCCTGACTTATTAAGTTCCTGAACAAATTTTTACAGATGAACACATTGATCATCTATTTCCTAAATTGGTGTGTAACTGGTCCCTTCACCTGGAAATAGCAATTTTACAGAAAAGGACATTCTTGTGTCTTAACCTTTTTCTCTCAAAGTTTTCTAAATATTTTTTACTTTTTTCTGGGATTTAGCACTGAAGAAATTATTTATTCTTGAAATAATACTGCCACTAGAGTATGACTAATATATGAATATGCTAGCATAAAAATATAGCATATGACTAGAATATAACTAGTTTGTTTCTTTTTGCTAGTTTTGCCTAAAAATTGGTGGATTCTTTTTATTCATAAATTCAGATCTTCCCTAAATTCTAGGATTTTTAATTTTCATATATTTTTAAATATGTCTTTGCTTCTTTTATTTTGTCCTCTTCTTCAGGATTGCTGATTATTCATATTCTTGAATCTCCACCATCAGCTTTTCCTCTGTCATAAACTTTTTTGTTACGATCATCTCTTTGTTCTCTTTCCTGGATTATAGGTGACTTTTAAATCAAAATTATTCACATCATATAATTCAATTTTTGTTACTCTTATTACTTTCATTACTGCTTTTAATTCCCACTATAAAATCTGAATTAAAACTCTATCTATACCAGTAAAAAAAATTATTCCATAACACTTTTCTTCTTAACCTATTATCTTGTCATCTTATTTTCACTAAGAACAATTAAAAAAAAATCCCGAGTAGGTAGAATGCAGGCATTTTTTGGTTCCTTATGGAAAAATGTTTTAATAATGCCTCATTTATTGTTTGCATGGTTTATATCCTTCTTTAATGTTTTATGTATTAAAGTAAGTTACAAAATATTTCTATAAGCTCTGCTATTTACGGCTCTTTCGATTTACTCAAATCAATGCAGACAAATCATTTTCACTAAACTAAATGGTGGATGTTCTTGTAGCCACTTTCTATTTACCTGAGTCCTGTCCTGAAAGAGTTAGGGAAGGGAGCTGAGGTCTTGGCATTTCCATCAGAAGAATTAACTTGTATACTTCATTTTGTATGTGTGTTCATTGACACTGCAGTACTGGGAACAAGCTTTCTGCATAAGATTTTCTATTTGAACGAGTTTCACTGTGTGTACACCATGTGACTTTGTCTCTTTTCTGCTCCTCGGGGACTGGTATTGTCCCTCTGATTCTGAAAACACTATCTCAGTTTGAAGTGATTCAATGATTTGAAGTGAATTACTTTAGTTAAAAGTTCTGCTTTCTGTAGTCATGCTCATTACTTCAAGGTGAAGAAATGACTGTCAACAGAGTAATCCCCAAAGATCTCCTGGTTTACTCTTCCTTCAGACATCACCCAAGACAGCAGAGGAGGTTGCTCTGTGTCCCTTGTTGTCACTAAGCAAACACACAAACCAGAGAAAGCCTGTGTCATATCAGAGTACACCATGAACATCCTCTCTAAACCACCAGCATGACCTGGGGATTCTGTAACATAGTGGGCAGTCCACAGTTCTCGTACAACCTCTCCATGAAATCTGTTTAAGAGACGATTTCAAGGGGATTTATCAGAATTGCTTTATCTATTTCTCTCAAATTTGCATAGTCTTCTTGGGCAGGGGAGTTATCCGCTGGATCCTCGTCTTTCTTGAGTCTGACAGGGACTACTCTTTATCCAGAAGTGAGCAAGCACAGTAGTTGGTTGGTACTGAGTGTAGTTAGAACTATCCCCTTATTTATGCCTTGAACAGTTTTCACTTTATTGATACTTCTTCTTGATCATTTTAGTCAGTTTCTGGGACAGGTTTAAATGCCCATTTTAAAGTATTTCACTCATTTCATAAGTATGTACACAGTGCTTCATAGGTCCCAATCACAGTGAACGTGACTATGTTGTCTTAAGCCAATACCATCTCTCAATTCCAAACCCTCTTGCTGTGATCCTGGGTCTAGGGCTCCACAAACCACAATCTTGTAAGCAGGCTCTCCACTAGGCTCTGCCAACAGGGGCATTATAAGGACTCTGGAAAAAGATGAAACCTGCTTCTCCCTGTTTGTTGCCTTTCACATCAGTATCACCACAGTAGTGGTCTTAACCAACAGTAGCAGTTTTTCTCACACATTCCCAAAACCAACCTCATAGCATTCCCTACTCCTGCCCTCCCTCCCTCCCACCAAGAGATGATAGTTCCAACCAGCTAACAGCCCCCGGGGTTTTAGGTCCTCTAAGCTCCATAGGCCCCTCTTCTAGGCTGGTGTGGCATCAGCATTAGCCAGGCAACATCTTCTCCCTGGAGATCTGGGTCCCAGTTATGCAGGGCTCCTCCTGCAGACTTTGAGATTCCAGTGCCTCCAATTTCTTTCCTTCATTTCTAGTCCTATGGCTAGTAGCTTCCTCCTGTGGCTACTATACCTGTGCCACCTCGGTGTTGCCATCTTTGCAGTCCTCCAATGCCTACTTGTCCAGTTTCCATGTTAAATTCTTTCTATTACAATGACTGGCATTGACTGTTTTTTGACTAGACCATGGCTAATACAAAGGTAGAGTAAGCCTTCATGGAGCTTGTCTGTATCCATCTAGTAAAGGCTACAGACAAGTAAGCCAACCAGTGCAATACAAGATGACAAGAGCTTTGGTAAAATAAAGAGAGTGCAAAGGAGACACAGAAGAGGTCAACCTAATTTACACTTTAGGGGAACCAACAACTATTTCATGGATAACACAGTATCTAGTTGACTGGTACCTGCAGATAGGTAGGAATTTATTAGAGAACGGAGAAAGGAGAAAAGGGTGTTCTGGTAAAGTCTCAAGGCAAGGCAGAACAAGGTGTGTTTGAGACTCATGGAGTAGTTGAGACCCAGAGGTAAAAGGACATATTATGTAACTAAAATTTTTTACTATGTTGCCTGAGCACACTGCATGAAGTTGAGAGTGGCAGTCAATAAGTCTGGAAAGTTAAAATGATGCCAAATAAGGAATTACCTAATTGCTAAGCCATTTAAAGAAGTTTGAGAATAATCTGGAGCCATGGAAGAGTTTTGAGCAAAGAAGTGGCATAATCAGATTTGCATTTTAGAAGGTGAATTTGATGGATTAGAAGGAGGGACAACTGGGGTCAGGAAGGCCAAATAAAAAGTTGCTTGATTTATCCGAGTGAAAGACATTGGCAGCCCAAATTAGGATATAATAGGTGGGGATAGAGAAAGGAGGATAAGTTCAAGAGAAACAAAGAAGTTAGAAAATAGGATTTAGATATTATTTAGTTGGGGTAAGTTAGGCAAAGATAGGAATCAGGGATTCATTCTATTACATTTTTATGAAACTTACAGATACATCAATGAACAGGTATTCAGATTTTTAGCTTGAAGAACTTTGATATGGTGCTGTTCACTGAATTAAGAGTATCTCTGACGTCCAACAGAGTCCTCTTATAATTTATTCCTACCTCTATTAATCTATAGCCTGTGGGACTGCAGAGTGCTCCTTGCAATTTATGCTAATTCTTGGGCACATACGCTTTACTATGTTTTTTTTAAACTTTGAATGTTATCTTTGCTTTTCACCATATTGAAGATGAGCACTATGTTTATAAACAATGTTTATGCTATAAACTATATTATGTTTTCCATGTTTATAAGATAACTCATTCTCACAAAGATTTTACTGAGCAAAGAAGATTGAATATTATGTAAATGAGTTCACATCATTCATATCACAACAAACAACTTAAAAACCCTTGTTAGATATCTCATTTCTATGTAATCTCAATTAGATAACACTAACATTTGTCTCTAGTACTTTCCCTTCATTTCCCCCCTTTTGTCTCTACAATGTTCATTCTCCTGGATTTCATCCACTTCCTCCAAGGAAATATCTTTCCTTTAGTAAGAGAAATGTAATTTTGTATCCAGCTTCTGCCCCAGCACTTACATAATGGTGCTAAAAGACACTTCAGTAAAAGAGAAAACACCTGTCATGATAAATAACTACTTTTTTTCCATCCTCACACAATAATTTTAAGAGGAACAGTGGAAATAATCAGGATAAAGTTGATTTTGAAGGGCCTGTGAGAAGCCCAAGTGAAGATATCAATGCACAGTTGGGTATGAGACCTGAAGCTCGGGAAAGAAATCTGGACTGACCAAACAGACTGAGACTAATGATTTATATCACTAATACAGAGATAGCAAATGGAACTTTGATACACCATTCTTCCATAATATCCTTCACTCCTCCCCATCTTTTAAAATCTTATTTGCTGGAGATGGGTAGACTTTTTTTTTTTTTTACCATTTGTCTTTTCTTCCTCCTAGAGACAGAAATAAACTGTAATCTGCAGTTTGTTTTGCAGTCATATGTGGCTACTTGCCGAATCTGCCAAGGATGTTTGAACTAAAGTGATGGTCACCACTTCCAAGCCTGGTCTCTGAAATCTCTTGAGCCCATTTCTCAATGTTCTTTGCCCTTCTATCAACTTGAGGAAAACAAACATGTAACCTTGGAAGCCATGTGTTAAAGATGAGTGAATTACAACTTGGAAAGAACCTGGGTGTTACTACATTAAGAAGAGCCAGCCGGGCTTGATGGCTCAGCCTGTCATCCCGTACTTTGGGAGACTGAGGTGAGTGGACTGCCTGAGCCCGAGGGTTCGAGACCCACCTGGGCAACTTGGCGAGACCTCATTTCTACAATAAATCAAAAATTAGCCGGGCGTGGTAGCACGCACCTGTAGTTCCAGCTACTTGGAAGGCTGAGGCGGAGGGTTCGCCGGAGCATAGCAGGTCGAGGCAGCAGTTGCCGGGAGCGGCCACTGCACTCCAGTCTGGGTGACAGAGTGAGACTCCAACTCAAAAAAAACAAAAAAAACAAAAAAAGAAGAGCCACCTGCCAATTAGAATCACTCATATTGGACTTCATGTGAGTGTAAATTGAAGTTTTTTGTTAAGCTGCAGAAATTGAGTAGTTTGTCTGATACAAGACCTAACATTAAGATACTCACCATATGGACTAGATTATACTTGTCATCACAGCTAACCATTACTAGAAGCATGAGAACAAGCCCTAGTTCAGATAAATTTCCATGGGTATGTGTTTTGACAGCCCCCAGCTAAATTGGCTTTCTGTACCAGAATAGTCAGCAAACCTGACCAACAAGATATGAAGTGGAGCTGGACGTGGGTGTTTACAATGTGTCTTCCACAGGATACTTCTTTTACGTGGCAGATGGCCTCATACTCAGATCTCTGATCCATGACCCGGGCCTCTCGCACAAACTTGTTTATACTGGTGGACGCCCCTGTGGCTCCTGTCTGACCATTGCCTTGGGCTGTGATAACCTTGTCTCTCCTCAGCATTCCAGGGAATACTCAGCCTGGGGCAGCCCCTGGCTATTTAGATGGAAGGTACAAACTCAGTACCTCACCACAACAGGAAACAAGTTCAGAGATTTTTACTTACAATCTTTTGCAGGGAAGGCGCAGAGAGTGGGGAGGGCAGTCATCTGTCCCAGGTCATGGCAGGCAGGGATGAAGAACCAGGAAGAGAGAAAGAAAAGCATGTGGCAACTGGCAGTATATATAAGAGAGTAGGATGTGGGCACTTTTAAGTTTGTGGACAAATGCCTGTATGGTCCATTTAAAAGAAATAAAGCGGTGGATAAGTGAGAATCCCGTCTGCTAGGCTGGAGCATCTCTCTGTAGGAGGGAGAGATAATACTAAGTTCTTATTTCTGGTCACTAGCTTGAGCCATTTGGGTGTGGTGTAGAACTGAAAATTGTGTCAGGGGTGACTGAGTCTTGCTTCTGGTCTGAGACAATTACGCTTGCATTCCAAATAGATGCCAAGGCAACATAAAATTGTAAGAATTCACTGCAGTATGAGGGAGGGTAGATGGAGAGAGAAATACTATATTAACAAAAATTGATAGGAGAATCACAGGAATATGGTTGGACATTGGGTCTCAATAATTTATTTGTTATTCATTAACATAGGTTTTAAGAGTCTATTATGTACAAAGATTCTATTATAAATTTTAAAAATCAAGTTATATCTTAGAGTAAATAAAAATCTAGCATAGAAGACATAAATCTTAATAAATTAAAATAAAATTTTTAATTTTAAAATATGTATGTCATTGCACATATTTATCAAAGTATCATTTTAGGGTGATTGCCAACTAACTCCTGAGTGTTAAATGCAATGTTATCATCTGAGCCAATATTATTTCCAATAATTGAAAGCATTTCTAAGAATTTATTTTGCCCTCCAGACTAGCTATTAATAATAGACCAAATAGACACACACACACACACACACACACACACACACACACACACACACACATATAATGCATATGTGTGTATATATATCATATGCTCAGCTCTCTGGTCTCTGAAATCTCTTGAGCCCATTTCTCAATGTTCTTTGCCCTTCTATCAACTTGAGGAAAACAAACATGTAACCTTGGAAGCAACGTGTGTATATCATATATATACACACACATCTTTTGGGGACATAGGCATTATCACATAACTGCACAGACCCATTATTTATAGCATAAATACTTTATGATTAGGAATAAAAGTAGACAAAGGAAAGAAAAATACTTGATGTTGAGCTTCTAAATTTAGTTTGTGAGTAGAGACGGAGACACAATGTTTACGTTTGACATTATAAAATGCTAAGGGATTCAAAATAAAAGCAACATCACCGCAAAGTAGAACTAGCTAGTGAGTATTTCTTGTGTAAACCAAGACTCGAACAAGCTCTTTTTTTTTTGAGTTGGAGTCTCACTCAGTCGCCCAGACTGGAGTGCAGAGGCCGCTCCCAGCTACCGCGGCCTCAACCTGCTGGGCTCCGGTGATCCTTCCGCCTCAGCCTTCCGAGTAGCCGGAATTACAGGCATGCGCTA
>NW_006996956.1:142931-180633 GCF_000164805.1 Carlito syrichta
TACCACCCCCCGGCTGATTTTTTGATTTAGGTAGAGATGAGGTCTCGCTGCCCAGGCGGGTCTCGAACCCGCGGGCTCAGGCAATCCACTCACCTCAGCGTCCCAAAGGCACGGGATTGCAGGCTGAGCCACTGAGCCTGGCCGAACAAGCTCTTTAAGGTAGTTTTGGGAAAGGTCTTCTAGATGGACAATAGGACACTTCCTGAAGAAAGAATCATGAGGAGGATGTGCTTGTTGTTGATCTACTGTGGAGCTTACAGGTAAGGACAATATCTACCTGGGAGAAGAGCAGCTCCTATTTTTATCCTGAGCAGCATCATGTGTGTCTCTGGGCTTCCTAAGAAAAGTATTTCTAGCTTCCACTGAGGGAGTATAGTCTCCTAGAAAGAGTGCTTTATGGAGGTAAGAGATCTGTGTCTGGTTGTATTTCATAACTTCTCTGCATATGACTAGGAATGAATGATGTGAAGACTCAGATGGTTAGTATGTAAAGTGTGTTTGCTTGTCTTCCAAAAAAGTAGGAGGCTGCACCTGATGGGATGCTGTTCCTTTAGTTGTCTATAGAACCCATGAAATGTTAGGGTTGATTAGATTTCATGTGGAAACTGGTAAAGAATCTGTGTTCTGTATCCTGTTGACACAGGAGTCAAACAGACAGCTTGCTCATTTACTCAGGCAGGGGGAGATCCCCAGTTGGGATTTGAGTTACATTTACAGGAACTGTTCTGAACAGTTCAGATTAAGGTGCAGCCTCCACGTCATCTCAAATTAAATCCCTACCCTAGAGCAGACCAGAACTGCAACCTGACCATGATCTTAAACCTGAAATGTTATTGGGGACTGTACATCAGAGACAAAAGAGAAGTTATAAAAACTATACCCAGGCTGGCCCTTTTAGCTTTGGAAAAGTTGCAACACTGATCTGGAATTGCAAAACATGCGTGTATTTTTATGGGGGAGAACAAACCTCTATAGGTGTATGTGTATAGGAATGCATGAAAATCTTAACATGAGTTAGAGAAAATCTTAACATTAGTCTTATAATTTTCATGTCACTGGTGTTCAACACAATGGAAAGCACCATGAACTATGCAAATGGCACACAGGATTTATTGGAATTGTGCTTCTGCTTATCAGAGTCCCAGCAGGAAACAGAATTCACAGCGGATGGTTTAAATAAAAAGAGATACACAAAGGGACAACTTGCAGAGGGTTCAGGGGACAAATAAGGGAAGAGGAGTTACCCAGAGACCAGCAACAATGAGAAGTTGCTACATCCCCTAGGAATGAAGCAACATAGGGAGGAAAGAGTGTTCATGGACACTTGGGAGTTGAGATACTGGAGGAGGGAATCTTCCAGTGGGAGCAACAGCCATGGAAGGAAGCCAAAGATGAAGTAACAAAACTGGGAAGGGGAGAGGAAGACCTTGCCTGATTTTTCCCCATAACTTTCCAGTCTACTGCCAATATTTTCATTGGCTAGATCCAACCAAAAACTGTCTGGAAAGAGAGCCTGGGGTGATAGAGGACACAGGGCAGAGTGGAGTAAGGTAAAGAATGAATCTATTGGTGACTTGGCAAGAGTAGCTGGTAGATGGAGAATTATTGCTATCTGGTATGAAGCTGTGCTTTAAAAGAAAAAAATAAAAACTCAGTCATCTCCAACAGATTTGGGAAGAATTATTCCAACAGATGTATGCAAGGAAAGATTGGTCAACAGAAAAATTTTGGATGGGGGGGTCCATGAGAGGTCTCTGGTCTGAACCTGGAGAAGCATGGACTGGCGTGGTGTTTCTGGAGGAGATACTACCAAGAATTTGAGGACAGTCTTCTGGGCTTCTGACATTAAATGTGACCTGTCTGCAGCTAACATTTCATTATTTTCAGGTTGGTCCACTGTCCCACTTGGCAGAGTCATAAAAGATTCTCCTGGCATGCCTCTGTCCCTGGCTCAGCACCCTTGTTACTCTTGCTGAGGAAAGCTGATGAAAGCAAAGGTTACTTTCAATAGTTTTGTAACACTTGATTATTCTCTTCATGCTGGAAAGTTCTTTTCTTATGTAGAATTTTTTGGGTTTTTTAAACATATGGAGTACAATTCAGGATTAGGTATACAAGTGGTAATTGTACAGGTAAAGTTTGGGCCTTGCTTTGCTCCCTACTTTGCCTGGTTTGAAATCAGGTATTTTTATTTATGTTATTTGCCCCCCCCCCCACACAGTGTCCTGCTACTGCCAATCCCTTTCTTATAGTATTATAATCCCCTTCTTATAGGGTCTGCTAATGAGTGAGAACATGTGATACTCAGTTCTTTGTTTCTGTGATAGATCACTGAGTATTAGAGACTCTAAATCCATCCAAGTCGCTGCGGAGTCCATATATTTGTCTTTCTTTATGGCCATATAATATTCCATTGTGTATATGTACCACAATTTTTTTTATCCAGCCCAGTTTTAATGGGCAGCATGGTTGGTTCCATGTTTTGGCTATTGTGAATAGTGGTACAATAAACATGCATGTGCAGGTAATTTTTTTGTAGAATGATTTGAATTTTTCTGAGTATATTCCCAGTAGGGGGATTGCTGGGTCATATGTAAGGTCAATTTCTGGGTCTTTTAGAAATTGCCACACTGTTTTCCAGAGTTTGCATCCCCACCAGTAGTGTAGAAGCACACCCTTTTCTCTGCATCCTCACTGGCATCTGTTGTTTTTTGTTTTATTAGTGATGGCCATTCTTACTGGGGTTAGGTCTTATCTCAATGTGGTTTTGATTCGCATTTCTCTGATGATTAGTGAGGCTGAGCACTTTTTCATGTGTTTGTTGGCTGCCTGTATGTCTTCTTTTGAGAAGTGTCTATTCATGTCTTTTGCCCACTTTTTAGTGCGGCTGTTTAATAGGTCATTTCTCTCATGGGGCCACATTGGCCTGTTCATATTATCAGAACCTAAGGAGAATGTGAAGTTTATTTTAACTACAGAGAGTGGACCTTGGTCTCCCTAAAAGTGTTCTCAGCATTTGTAGAGGTCTTTAAAGCTATAAACTTTTATCCTTTGTCTCTCTGGATGATGTGTTACTCTTTAATTCTTTAAAGATATTATTCTTCACCTTCAATTTCCAGGTCATAAAGCTGTTTTTACCACTTTAATATCTTGCTTTCTATCCATGTTGCCACTATCATGTCTCCCCTGAATTGCTACAGTTGCATCCTCACTGGTCTTGGTATCTCTGATGTACCCTCCACCTCTTTCTCCATCTACAATTAGTGAAATCATTCCAAAATGATTTTGGAAGTTTGCAAGTTTTGTTGAATCAAGTTCTTGTTTAGAACTCTTGAATGATTCTCCATTGTCTTCAGGAGATGTGCAAAATTCTTACAGATATTTTGTCATCTGGCTACTACCTACTATTCTATTATTCTCATTATTCTCCAACATCACCTCTCCATCCAGTACACACACACACACACACACACACACACACACACACACACACACGCACACACACACAATCAACCACTACCACAAACCATCTAACTCTAGGTTTCAGCTCTACTGGAAATCTCACACTCTTCTTTAGGATATCTGACCTCTTTGGGGTACCATGATGTAGGAACCCATTTCACCCCCTGGGGTTTTCTTTAAAACATCTTAGAAGAAAACTGTCTGACATGTTTGGTACAAATGAAGTGTGTGATCCTCTCATTAGTTTCTTTCTTTCTTTTAATTATCCTAAAAGGAGTCTCATAAGTCATACTTAGGATTTACTGGGGATGCATAATAATGAAGCCAGTCTCCCAATTTAGCAACACTCTTGGGATTTCTCAGTCTTTTACTGCAGGGCACAGATGCTATGCCTGAGATCAGATACTCAAGAAAAGACCTGGAAACCAGGGTTGTCTTGTTGATGATTTCAAATGGGATGGGCAAGGCTAGGGTAAAGCGAAGTGTTCATGGAGATTTCTTAAGTGTTGACAGAAAAAGGAGGTCAGATCGTCAGAACTTTGGGTTTATACTGACATTTTATTTGATTATTATGGAATATGTAGTCAGAAAATAAAATTTATTCATTAAATAGAAAGTGGGAACTCTTTCAAAAATATATAATGAAAGCAAGAAATTATTTGAGAGCTTCAAAATTTTTTAATTATGTTTTAAAACATAAATATAAAATATCCTGGGTCAAAGTTTGTTCTAGGTGTTGGGGATAGAAAAAAAATGAAGAGACAATGTCTATGCTATCATGGGACAAGACTGAGAGAAGAGAAATAGACAAAGAATTAAACAATGTCCAATCTGTTCATGATAAGAGCTGGGATGGAAAATAAAGCAAAGGGAAATGGGTATTATATGAGAGGGCAAGGTGCCTATTTAGAAGAGATAATCAAGAATAGCCTCTTTGAGGAAATGATGTTTGTGCAGAGATATGATTGAGGTGAGAAAGGAGGCCATGAAATAGTTAAGGAAAGCGCACAGGAGAAAAAGGAACATCAAGGAGGCCAGGGTGGCCACAGTGCCATGAAGAAGAGTGGTAGAAGCCAAGATTAAAGAAGCAACCAGAGTTGAGATCTTGTAGGCCTTGGGGACCCTGGTAAGGACTTTGATGCTCCTGGGTCAAAGGAGGCCATTGGAGGATTGAGAGCAGAGAAAATGACATTTTCCAAGGATTGCTCTGGTTTCTGTGTGTGGAGAGTTGACTGTTGGGAGAAAAAAAGGAGAAAAGCAACAGGAATACTAGTAAGGAAGATATTATAATTGTACTGTAAAAATATTAATTTAACTACAATCAGGATGTCAATAATGTAGAATAGAGAAGTGTTTAGATTCACAATCTATTTTGAAGGTAAGTTGGTAGGATGTTCTGTTGAATTGGATGAGAATATGAGAGAAAAAAAATGAGTGAAAGATAATTGAAGATATGGCATACAACAAAGATCCACAGATTTGGGATGAGAATTAAGGATGGGCTTTGGACATGTTAAATCTCAGAAAGCTATTAGATAGGCAAGTAGACATGTTGACTGGACAGTTGTATATTCAAATATGGAGTTTGAGGACGAGATTAAGACTGCAGATTTTAATTCAGGTAATTTTAGACTATGTATAAAATTAAAATCATGAATTCTAATTTAAAAAATCTTTAAAGTGTTCTCTATAGGAGAATAGATGATGCCCAAAGTATTAGGGCAGGAAGGCGAATACAATGGATGAGCCTGAGAATGAATGGCCAGCATGGTAGTAGAAAATATATGGCCATTTGAAATTCTGGAAGCCACATTGGGAAAAAAAAAATGTTTTATAAAGGAGAAAGTAAAAATGAACTCCCATTAGGAGTGACTATTATATAAAAAATAACAATTGTTGGCAAAGATGTAGAAAATTGGAACCCTTGTACACTGCTGATGGGAATGTAAAATGGTACCATAACTATAGAAAACAGTATGGAGTTTCTTCCAAAGTTTAAAAATAAAATTACCACATGACTCAGCAATTCTATATTCCCCAAATAATTGAAAACAGAGACTTGAACAGATATTGTGCACCCATGTTCATTGTAGCATTATTCATAATAACCAAAAGTTGGAAGCAATACAAGTGTCTATAAACAGATAGACGGATAATCAAAATGTGATGTGTACATATCTTATGAGACAGGAAAAAAGAAAATGCTTTTCCTACTTTCCTATACAGTCTGTCAACATAACACTTCTGACACAAGATGTTTGGAAGTTGTTTCCCCAGATACCAAACAATTCTCCAATGGACATCAGCTGAGTGTCCTCTAATACAATTTAATTCTGACACTATCTACCTGGAGAGAACATCAGATCCCACAAGTGAAGGGCTCACTCCCACAAGACTACTCTCTCCTCTCCATTTCAGACACCAGTCTCGAGTAGTAGGCTGCCACCTATACTTCTAATCAACTGCCTATAAATCAGGGGTTCCCACATCCCTCTCCTCAGGCTTGTTTTATTTGCTAGAGCTCTCACAGAACTCAGGGAAACACTTTAATTATGTTTACCCATTTATCATAAGGGATATTACAAAGGATACAGATGAACAGTTAAATGGAAGCGATGCACTGGGAAGGAGCCTAGAGATTTCAAACCCTCCCTGTGCCACACTCCATGAATCTCCATGTGTTTATCTAAACATAAAGTTCTCTGAACCCTATCCTTTTGGGTTTTTGTAGCAGCTTCATTACACAGGTGTAATTGACTACATCACTGGCCATTGATGATCAACTCAATTTTCAGCCTCTCTCCCCTTTCTGGAGGTGTGTAAATGTGGGCAGGGGAGGGGAGCAGTACAGAAAGTTCCAACCCCTCTAATCATGCCTTGGTCTTTCAAGTGACCACTCCTCAACTTGAAGCTATCTAGGGGCCCTCAGTCACAAGTCATCTCATTAGCATACCAAAGACTCATCACTGTTTCTGGAGATCGAGAGGGTTTTAGGAGCTACATGCCAGGAAACAGAGAAGAAAACCAAATATATATTTTATAATACCACAAATAAAATGGAATACCATTAATCTTAAAAATAAGGATGTTCTGACACATTCTACAACATACATGAACCTTGTAGACATTATGCAAAGTGAAACGAGCCAGTCACAAAAGGACAAATACCGTATGATTCCACTTGTAGGAAGTACCTAGAGTAATCACATTGACTGAGACTGTATTAGCCTGCTCAGGCTGCCGTAACAAATTGAATGAACTGAGTGACTTAAACAACAAATATTTATTTTCTCACAGCTCTAGAGACTGGAAGTCCAAGATTGAGATTAGCAGGTTTGATTTCTTCTGAAACCTCTCCTTGACTTGTAGGTGGCCACTTTCTCACTGTATCCTCAAGTGGCCTTTTCTCTATGCATGAATGTCCTTGATGTCTCTTCCTCTTCTCATAAGGATACCATTCATACTGGATTAGGACCCCACCATAAAAGCCTCCTTTTTACTTGATCACCTTTTTAAAGACTTTGTTTCCAAATATGGTTACATTCTGAAGTACCAAGTGTCAGGACTTCAACATATGAACTGGGGAAGGAGAAACAATTTAGGTCTTTTTTACAGAAAGTAAAATAGTGGTCTTCAGGTTGTGGGACAAGGTGTGTTTACAAAAAGATGCCAAATTCTGTAAAACATTGTAAGATACTTTATTCTGAAGCAAACTTGAGGACCTAGTCCTGGGAACATCCAACCTCAGGAGGTCCTCAGAACATGTGCCCACCACCATGGTTGAATGGTGGCTTGGTTATATACATTTTCAGAAGGCAAGTGTTACAAGAAACCATAAATCCATAAATCAATATATATGAGAGTTGTTTCAGGGTTCATGAGGACTGGCCTGGTTCAATGTCCCTAGAAAGATGCCTACCTTAGTTGTTGCTATGGAGATTAGCTAAACCTCAGGTGTTCTCTTAAATTACAGGCAGGTGTCAGAGGGTTCAGAAGTCTAGGTGTGGTTGGAAATGTGGTTGAGCACTCACTTTAGGTAGTGAGATGTGAGTCCAATGTGACTCCCTTTAATTTTGCAGTAGAAGAGTTAGTTAAAAGTACCCAATAAGGTCCTATAGTTGGTTATAAATTGCTTATTGAAAGGGATTAAAGTACAATAATCATTGTGAATGACAAAAGTCTTAAGACCATTGCCAAGGGTACAATTATTAAGAAAATGTGGTTATTTATGTGGTATACAACAATTTAACATAGTTATAATTATTATTGAGTATATATACTTCAACATACCAGAATTATAGGAATCTTATACCATTTTGGACTAATAACACATGTAGATATAACTTAAAGAAAGTTAAATCCTTTTATATTAGACAATGCTTCCTGTATGATTCTCACATAACAAACAAACTGAATATGTCTCTCTTAGACTTCAAGAAGTCTAATATCTAAAAAGTTTAAGAAGTCATAAAGACTGAATTTAGAACCTGAAGTTTTGATTTTAGAAAGTTTGTCAAAGGTTTTTAAAGCATGATATCATAACACAAGACTACAAGTAATTGCAAAATAGGCATTCATTAAGCCGAAATGATAATTCAAAGGTTTAAAGAGCAAAAATCTTTACTCTTTGATAAAGGAGTCTCATTTCTTAAACAGTAGCAACTAAGAAAGTCAAAAAGTAAACACAAATCTTTTGTTATCTCCTAAAATTACAAGAAAATCTTGCTCAAAAAAGAAAATCACATTTTATATTTGCATTCATATATCATTACCATTGAAGCAAATTTTAATAAAAACTTATAAATGAATCTATGTAATTTTAATCAGTTTGACCATAAGGTAAAATTTTTATATAAACTTAGTATAACTCTTATAATTTTCTTTTAAACAACAGACAAATGACCCAAGGAAATCCTGTTATTCTAATGCAGTGGTCCAATCATTGGCCTTCCATCAGTGTGCTTTTTATATTAATGTTTAATTTGTAGACAACTGTGAATTAATTTTATCTCTCAAAATCAGCCCTTATCATCTCACACACCCACCTCTTCTGTGATAGTCTCTGGGTCTAGAGAGATTGAATAATTTTAATTTCTGGCCCTGTGTCTCATAAAGGCAGTTTGTTTTTATTGTCACCTTCTGCTGGGCCTGAAGATGAGGCTTTGTCTAGTGTGATTTATCAAGACCTGCTGCCTTTTTTCAGTCTCCAGAACCAAAGATCTATAACTTAACAGCAAAAGAATAAGCTAATAGAACATTTATTAAAGATGTGAAAGGCTTAGACTATTTTATTAAAACAGAATCACAGATTATTGTGAAATAATAATTATTCATTTAATTAGGGTGGTAATAAAAACTTTAAAAGCAATACCAAAAGTTACATGAATGTAAAAACTTTAATCTTTTTAAAGCTCAGTTTTCCTAAGTAATCAAACACCTAATAAAGGTAACATAGGAATTATTTTAATGAAACATAAAATCTTTATTTCTTAGGCTGGTTGCCAAAAAAGAAAAGAAAAACCTTTTTCAGTGATTGCTTCTCCTTATGGGAAGCCCATTTAGATAACCTGGAAGTCAAACCTGAAAAAAAAATACTTGATTTTATCGGACACAGGAAGAGTGTATCCAGGGTAATGAGTGAACATTATATTATAGAGAAAACAAGAACCACTGCGCTCGGTGGCTCAGTCTGTAATTCCAGCACTTTGGGAGGCCTAGGCCAGTGGATTGCCTAAGTCCGCGGGTTCAAGACCCACCTGGGCAACTTGGCGAGACCTCATCTCTACAATTAAAAAAAAAAAATAGCCAGGTGTGGTAGTGCACGCCTGTAGTTTCAGTTACTTGGAAGGCTGAGGTGGAAGGATCACCAGAGCCCAGCAGGTGGAGGCTGTGGTGGCCGGGAGCATGACACTGCACTCCAGTCTGGGCGACAGAGTGAGACTCCAACTCAAAACAAAACAAAACAAAACCCCAAAACAACAACAACAACAAAAAAAAACAAGAACCAACAAGCCAGTACTAAGTTGGGGAATACATGGCTATTAAGGGCAGCATAATAAGTTTCCTGATTACATTGTTTTAACATGCAATTTAAAATTGGAAAGACTATTATAATTTCTTTTTAATTATAACCAACTTAATCACATAAAAAAACTCCTTTCATAAATTCCCCTTCATGAACCATATTATGACTTGCATAGACCATCTACAATATGCTTGAGCTTTCTATTTTGCCTTATAACTCCCTCTTTCTTAAATATCTAGTTATTTTACTTTGAACAAATATTTGCCATACAAAATACTTTTTAATATAAAATTATTCTCTTTTCTTTATAGCCGTCCTCACCAAAAATACTTCTTTATACCCATAACTTCCTTCACATCCCTCTCTCCTACTTACTGATTCCTTTCTACTTTCTTTCATAAATAACTTTTCTAAATCCATAATTTTAATCAACCTTTAAATAACCTTTGAATTAGACAAAATCTTCATCTTTTAAAAAAATAGGAATATAACTAATGTGTTGTAATTAACTTTTATCAAAAGTACATCTTACTTTGACATATTTTATCTCCAACATTATATTAACTAGAATTCTTATTTTTAGTAACTTTAAATTTTAGTGAAAAACCAGGAAAGCAGGAAATCTTGAATCATCTGTAAGATATCAGCATTTTACAGTTGAAAACCATAACAATTTTAGAAACATGTTTCCCCATATCATAACCCTTTCTTAATTGAAAGTGACCTGGGCATTTAAAGAGCTTCCAAAAACAATTTTAAGATAGCAAATCACATAAAAATTTTACTTATACACATCTATCTTATGTATATTTACTCCATTCATGTTTAGTAGTTTGCTTAATTACTTATAAAACGGAAACATTAGATAAAACTAGTTCTCACTGTAAGTTATTTTCCTGTTAGTTATCTTTATAGTCTATGAATAATAGGTGTTCACCTAAGTAGGAACCTTAACATTAAATACATGGCATTTTGCCAATAATTCAGAAGATTCAACTGTTTTTTATTGAATCAACAACCTTGCATCAGTCTTACTTGTCAAAAAAATTATATGCACAAAGATCATTCTGTTTTTGACTGGGTTTATATTCTTATAACTTTCATGTCAAACCCTGACACCTTAAAATATCTAGCAGAGGCAAAGCTAACACTTATCCATTCAGTAAACCAGAAAAAAAAGAATGCTGACAATTTTATATTTTTTATTTTATCAATAATTTAAAAACTATTTCTATTTACCAAAAATTGTTAAAGTCACATCAACCTGGAAAGCATTTAGATCTATTTATTTAATTTATGAGTACTCATTTACTTATAAGACAATTTGGTAGCATGCTAGACACAACACATAACATGTATATATACATAAACACATTTAAACACACATATAAACAAAAATCCAGTAGATTTTACCTTGGAATTCTACTCACCATTTTATAAATGACAACTGAATTCAAATTATCTCTGACAAAATTGGAACTTGTTCACATGGCTAAGCTCTGTTTGCCCCAATAGGTAATCTAATACGGGCTAAGGACAAAAATTTGGGTAAAGACATTTCCATTGCAGTTTGATTTTAAAAACCTTTTAAAACCCGTTTTCCAGTTTCAAATGAGTTTTCAAGGTCTACATTTTAGTTAGAACTGACTGAATTAGACAAAATCTCTGAGTATAAGAAAGACAAAATCTCCGAGTAACCTTGAAACAGTGAGCTTTATCACAGCACCAATAGCTTAGTAAGCAGCAGGTTCAAAGCAGACAGAAAAGAAGAGAGAAATAGAGAACTAGAAGACTTTACTCAATCCTATAGTTGCAGGTTAATCATTTGAGCTCTGAATTTTTCTTGCTGTAATTTGCCCATCCGTTTTAAAATGTGCACAAAAACGGGCCTTAAAATCTAACCAGTGAGAATCCTAGAAAACCTGGCATGCCTTCTCTCAAACATAAAGCTGACTGGGGTGCACAACGGGGGCCATTCTCCTTGTCCTGTTTTAGAGAATCTCTCTCTCTCTCTCGCCAGAAAGGAGAAAATGAGCTGTGGCCTAGGGTTTTGTGTTGTGGATCAGAAACATGCTGCTTGTGGGTAGGACTCCACAATATTTCACCACTGAGTTGTTGTCACCCTTTTATGTGTTGCATTTTTTTCTTTTATTTTTTTTAAATTTAAAAAATGTTTTAAATTTGAAAGATGTGAGGTACAATTCTGGGTTAGGTATACAAACATTAATTATGCAGGTACCCTTGTTGATGAGGTATGCCCCTCCCTCCCCTAGAAGTTTCCCTCAACTGCCAATCCCTCCCCTGGCAGTTTCCCAGTAATGACAATCCCTTTCTTATAGTATTATGGTAATTGTTCAAGGTCTACTGATGAGTGAGAACATGTGGTACTCTGTTCTTTGTTTCTGTGATAGATCATGGAGTATGATGGACTCTAAATCTATCCAAGTTGCTGTGAAGTCCATAGGTTTGTCCTTCTTTATGGCTGCATAATATTCCATTGTACGGCTGGGCTCAGTGGCTCAGCCTGTAATCCCAGCACTTTGGGAGGCTGAGGTGAGTGGATTGCCTGAGCCGGTGGGTTCAAGACCTGCCTGGGCAACTTGGTGAGACCTCATCTCTACAATAAATCAAAATTAGCCGGGTGTGGTAGTGTGCGCCTGTAGTTCCAGCTACTTGGAAGGCTGAGGCAGAAGGATTGCTGGAGCCAAGCAGGTGAGGCTGCAGTGGCTGGAGCGGCCACTGCACTCCAGTCTAGGTGACAGAGTGAGACTCCAGCTCAAAAAAAAAAAAAAATTCCATTGTGTATATGTGCCACGTTTTTAAAAACATCTAGTCCAGCTTCGATGGACCGCATGGTTGGTTCCATGTTTTTGCTATTGTGAATAGAGTTGCAACAAACATACGTGCAGGTATCTTTTTCGTAGAATGATTTGAGTTCCTCTGGGTATATTCCCAGTAGGGGGATTGCTGGGTCATATGGAAGGTCAGGGTATATTCCCAATAGGGGGGTTGCTGGGTCATATGGAAGGTCAATTTCCAGTTCTTTCAGAAATTGCCACATTGTCTTCCAAAGAGGTTACACTAGTTTGCATTCCCACCAGCAGTGTAAAAGCGTTCCTTTTTCCGCCAGCATCTGTTTTTGTTTGTTTTATTAATGATGGCCATTCTTACTGGGGTTATATCTCAATGTGGTTTTGATTTGCATTTCTCTGATGATTAGTGAGGCAATTTTTTCGACAAAGGTTTACAACCTCTGAGAAGGCTCAAAATGCCTGAGGGATCAGGACTTATACATGTTTCCTGAAGGAGCCTTCTTTTAATTAATTTTGTTGAGGGATCTCCTGTAGGGCTGTAACACATCATGAGGGTCAACCGTCCAGACACTCCCACTGGGCCTCCAGTCACCTAGGGGCGCCTTTTTACTGGGAGAAACATGCTCTTTCTCTTCTGAGCTGAGCAATTCAGTCTCTCATTTACCTGCAAAAATGACAGATTATTTCCTCATGCAATGTGCAGACAAGCGAATCAAGATTTTTTCCCCCCTCTGGAGAAGGGAGAAAAGGCGATGGAGAGGGTCCTCTAGAATGCACCTTGGAATCAAATTTTTGGATCCTAAACAGTTTCCTAGGAAGTGAAAACCAGCTCAGAATAAACCAGGGAACATCAACCTAAAGCAGGAGGACTGAGACTCAGAAGAGATTTACCAGGACCACCTGAGACGAATTTAATTTGGTGGGGCTGCAATGGGACTCTGCTGGTACCTAGCTATGTGTTTGGGTGACTCTAAGCAATCCTGAAGTCTTCTGTGAAGTCCTGCATTTTGGGCACCAATTTTTTGACAAAAAGATACCAAACTCTACAAAATATTTTAAGATTGTTTATTCTGAAGCAAACTTGAGGATCTAGGCCTGGGAACATCCAACCTCAGGAGATCCTGAGAACATGTGCACCCATGGTTGAATGGTGGCTTGTACATATACATTTTAGGAAGATACAAGTTACAAGAAACCATAAATCAATACATGTGAGATTTTCATTAATTTAGTCCAGGAAGGAAGAACATTTCCAAGTGGGGCTTGCAGGTCATAGGTGGATTCAAAGATTTCTTGACTGGTAATTTGTAGTTCTTATCTAAGGAATTTTGGAAATCAGTAGAAGAGATATTTTGTTGAGATAACGGGGTGGATAACTCCAGAAATGTTGATATGTAAATGAAGTCCTATACGTGGCAGACTTCGGAGAGGATAGATAAGTGTCCTACAAAATTCGTGGAGTCTGTGAGTCCACAAGAGATAACTTTGTAAGGCTATAAAATGCTTTGATTTCCTTATTTTATTGTTATGTGGTGTTATGCCAGGTGGAAAAACAAACTTTCGTATATAGGGTAATAGAATAATAAAACCTCTTCTGGTGAGTCCTTTATCAGGTGTGACTCCCCAAGCCTCTCAGGAATTTGGATGAGAAAAAGGTCACAGTTTAGTCTACAGGGGTACAGGGGGAATGGGGAGTTATTGTTAATAGCTACAGAGTTTTAAGTTTGGAAGATGAGAAATGTTCCAAACATGGATGGTGCTTATAGTTGCGCAATTTGAAAGCACATAATGCCACTGAACTGCGCACTTAAGAATGGGTAAAATTGTACATTTTGTATTACATAATTTTGCTTTTAAAAAAAGAAGATGGTTCAACAAATGTGGTGAGACATATATCAATAATTTTAAAAACAATAAACTTAGATTCTTATATCACATATAAAAATCAACTCAGAATAAATTATAGTCCTAAATATAAGAGCTAAAAACTAAAAGCTCTGGAAACAAAACATAGGAGAAAACATTAGGATTTAGAGTGAAACAACATTTTTCTTAAATATGACATCAAAAGCACAATTCATAAGAGAAAAGAATTAATACATTGAATTTCATCAAAAAGACACTGTGCTTTTAAAAAGACACTTAAAATTTTCTTTCTAAATCACAGAATGAGGAAAACATTTGCAAATTACATATCTGAAAAGGCTTTGTATCTAGTATATAAAGAACTCCTATAACTCAATAATAAGAAGACAAACAACTCAAAAATGGGTAAGATAATTAAATAGATATTTCATCAAAGAAGATAAACACCTAATAAACATATTAAAAAATGCTCAGTACAAGAAGTCAGGAGAGCAATGCAATTAAAACTATAAAATAACAAGTATTGTACACCTATGAAAATAATTAAAATCCAAAGAATTCATCATACAAAGTGTTGAGGAGGCTATGCAGAAACTGAAACTCAAATGCAATGCTGGTAGGAATGTATAATGGGAAAATTACTTGGAAAACAGTTTGACAATTTTTTACAAGTTAAATTTATAAACTTGTCAGAAGACCGATAGATCCATCAAGTCCACCCCTAACTATCCACCTAAGAGAAGCAAAATGTTACACACATACAAAAACGTGTAAGAGCATTATTTTTAACAGAGAAAACATGGTGAATGAAAAGCAAACTGTGATATAATCACATACTGGAGTACTATTTGTGATAAAAAGGAGCAAACAACTGATACAGGTTACAACATGGTTGAACCTCAGAAGCATTATGATAAAGTCAGATATTTTTTAAAGCCATATATTATATAACTCTACTTATATGAAATATCCAGAAAAGACAAATCTGTATAGACTGAAATCAGTGGTTCCCTGGGCCAAGTTGGGAGTGGAGATTAATCGCAAATAGTCATGGGGAACTTTTTTAGGGAACGGAAATACTCTATATCTGAGTTATAATGATGATTACATACTCTATGAGTCTACCAAAAATTATTGACTTGTCCACTACAACAGGTATATTTTACAGTAGGTAAATTATACCTCAGTCATGCTGTTAAAATGTTTTTTTTTATAAATTTTTTTTTAAAGAAAAGAATATTGTGCATTAAATGTTACTGAGAAAAAAATAGGAAGGGGGCTGAAAAGAGAATATGAAGGGCATGATGTTTCTTTTAACTTTAACAGATTAACTTTTCTTCCTTATCAACACATGTTCCCACTAGACAATTTAGAAAGTATAGGTAATCCAAAAAGAAAGAAATAACTAGCCGGGCTTGGTGGCTCAGCCTGTAATCCCGTGCCTTTTGGAGGCTGAGGTGAGTGGATTGCCTGAGCCCATGGGTTCGAGACCCGCCTGGGCAACTTGGCGAGACCTCATCTCTACAATAAATCAAAAATTAGCCGGGCGTGGTAGTGTGCGCCTGTAGTTCCAGCTACTTGGAAGGCTGAGGTGGAAGGATCGCCGGAGCCCAGCAGGCGAGGCACTCCAGTCTGGGCGACAGAGTGAGACTCCAACTCAAAAAAAAAAAAAGAAAAAAAACTCAACAAAAAGAAAGAAATAACTATAAAAGCACACATAATCCAAAGACAACCATAGTCAAATATACAATAGATTTCGGTAAACTATTGTCATCCTATTGATATATCGAACACTAGATCTTATTTCTCCATCATACTTATATTTATATTCACTAATCACCCTCTCTTTATTTCTCCTCCCCCCAACCCTTCCCAACCTCTACTAACTACCAATTAGTAGTCAGCTCACGAGATCCACTTTTTTAGCTTTCACATCTGAGTGAGAAATATGGTATGTATCTTTCTTCTTTCTGTGCTTGACTTATTTCACTTAACATAGTGACCTCCAGTTCCATCCATGTTGCTACAAATGAAAGTATTTATCCTTTTTTGTGGCTGAATAATATTCCATGGTGTACATATAACATTCATCCATTGATAGGCATTTAGGTTGTCTCATGTTTGTAACTTTCCTTGATTTTTATCCACATACTGTGAACATCATTCTGTGTCAACAAATAAAGATGTCTATAAAATTGTTCTTAATAGTTCACTGTCATCAATGGTATGTACAATAAAGATATCATTAATGTGTTCTCTTTGTAGCAATTTACTTTAAAATCCTTCAATACAACCAGTGTGACATGTGTGAGAACAAACTAATACAAACCCACATATTGGGCTTAGTCAATTAGCATATAAAATGTTCTGATATGAAACAGCACCTTCAGGTTGACTAATCAGGGTAAGGAATGTTAGAATAAGTTTTGATTGATGTAGACTTGATTAGTAGTATTGAAGGTTAATGACTGGTTAGGAATGGTAAACAGAACCCATTGTTCCATATAATACAAAACAGGCCCAACAGTTTATGCTTCTATTATGAAGATCCTACTGCCTTGAATCATACTCCAAGGATAGTCTTAATGACATAATTGCATCGTAAGCCTTTTAGACAAAGTGCTGGTAGGGGTGCTTAAGGGTCCAAAAACAGCAACCAGTCACAGGAAGGTTGTGACTGTTTACATCTTCTTACTAACAATCTCTGTACATGTGGTGAAATTTGATCTAGAGACTTGATTTTATTACTACATCACCACATAGTGAGGCTGCAAGGACCAAGTGAGAGCGTATAATGCCCCCCTGCCTTTCACTATTAGAGGCTACCAAATTTACACACACATACACACACACACACACACACACATGCTCACACACACACACACTCATCAGACAACTAAATTCGTTTGAGCTGGTTTATTAGGGTCTACACACAGTCCTGCTTCACCAGCACATGTCTCAGATAACGCCATTCTACCTTGAGCATCCACAAATACAACTCAATAAAACTCAGAGCCAAATTATCAGGAAGTCCAATCTCACCTTTCCAACCAATGTTTCATCTGATATTTTCCTATGCTACTGAGATAAAGGTTCCCCAAGATATGTTAACTTATATCTAAAGAGTCAGTCCTGATCTTTTTCTCTCTGCTGGAGCAGATACCTTCTTAATCTTCAGAAGCTCTATAACCACAACATTGTACCGATTGATTAAGGTCATGTTGCTGCTGGTGCTGCCAATGCCAGAGCTTTGTGTCATTGCAAGAGCTAAAACTTGTTAAAACCATAGAGCAGTCTCTCTCTCTCTCTCTCTCTCTCTCTCTCTCTCTCTCACACACACACACACACACACACACACACACACACACACACACACTTGTCTTCAAGAGCCCTGCTAACTCCTCACTAGTGCTAGTGCTGTCGAGAATAAAGCTGGAGTCCAGGATTTCTGTCTACTAAACTTTGAAGTCTAAAGGACTGGACGTGGACAGAGCTGAAGCAGATCTCTCCCAAGATGTTGTAAACTGTTCTGAAACAAAGTAGTCATGTAGAGACATTGAGTTAATCTACATAGCTCTTGGTGGCCTCCAATAATTGGAGGTAAATGAGAGGTGGCTAATCTTCCACAACCTTGTCCATTAGAGTCTAATGAAAAAAAAGAAAATCTCCAACCAAAATCTCATATGAGGTGTTTATTAGACAAAAACATTTATTAACAGCAGGACACAAAGGCAGTCTATATAACCTGTCTGGTAACCTCAGGTCCTACTTTCTGGTAACCATGCACAATAGGCTCACTTGAGCCAGATACAACAATCTGGATGCAGAATTCAGTTAACTTTATAGCTGACATTAGGCAAACAGAGTCCTTCAAGACTGTTTATGGACTGTTTTAGATGCATACATTGAAAGGGCACAAATGAACCTATTTGCTAGATATTTATATAACATTTATGCAAAGTTGGAAAGGTTCTCTAAAACATTTTAGCCAGTTCACATTTCTTTAATACTATTATTTCACCAGTGAAAATCCATTTCTAGTATTTGTGATGCTAATTAGTATTGATCAAAACTACTGGTCAGAAGGTAACTGAAGCCTTCCAATAGACATTTCTGGCAGGTAGTCCTTCTTATTAGAATGCTAGCACAACACTCCTGTGGTGTGAATTCTCAAGTAAAGCAATTGAGCACAACTATCACAAAATCAAACACACACATAACTAACAATACTTATGCTGAATTATGTTATTTTATGACTCAAAGATGCAAAGATTTTAAGATACATTATTATTTTGTGCATCTCTAGGGACAAAATATTGTCAAATATAATTTTACTGGACCACTGACTATAAGATACATCCAGGTATCACAAATGTTAAAGTGTAAAAAAAAAAAAAAATGGGTCTTAGTATTGAGTATATATTTAAAACTAAATTTTAAGCATAAGAACTAGGCCACAGTAGTGCCCATGTCAGGTTGTAGCCAGACATGTTTATATGTCATTTCCCTCAAGGATATAAAGTCTTTCCCCCATTTTACTTATACCCCTTTAAGTAAAATCCAGCCCCTTGTTCCCACTTTTCCTATCCTCAAAGAAATTTATTTCTGTATGACTCAACTTCATCTGACTTTTTAAAACAACTTTGAACTTCTAAAGCAGGATTTCTCAATTATAAGTTCTGCAAGTACAAGTTGTAGAACTCCTGTGTCAGAATCAATTTGGTTGCTTGTTAAAAACAAAAATGCCCTGACTCCATTTGGACTAACTGAATTGGAATCTTGGAAGAGGTATCAGAAATCTGCATTTTAACAAGCCCCTCCAGGTAATTCCAATGCATACCAAGGTTTAAGAACAATTATCCTATGACAAAAACATGGTAATTAAAAAATGTCCTTTTACATAAAAAGGAAGAAGAAATATTACATAATTCTCACTAATTTAGAGCATGCACCATACCCTGTAAAACTAGAATGATAAAGTGAGGCAGAAACAGGTTGGATGTTCACCAAAACCATTACTTCTTTTTGACAACAATCCCAATTCCATTCCTAGCTTTCCTGGCAGCGGTAGGTGGGTATACTACTGAGTACTGGCCAGATAATATAAGTGGAAAGAATATTGACCACTTCCAGTGTTAGAGTCTAAATCTCCTTTGGAATCCTTTACACTTTTATCCTCAGCCTTCAGAAAATAGACCATCTAGCTGCTTCTTAGAGTAGAAAGGAGGATCAAATGGTGAGAGAATTTTTAGCAGCTGAGAAGAAAGTCCTGTTCATCAAGAGGTCCTCTACTTGAAAAGCAAAGGAAAAAACTTCCAAAATGGGTAAGTCATTTGAGGTATTCTTAGTGTCTTAGTCTGTTTTGGTTGCTATAACAAAATACTTTAGACTGGGCAATTTATAAACAACAAAAATTATTGTTCACAATTCTAGAGACTAGGAAATCCAAGATCAAGGTGCCAGCAGGTCTGGTTTCAGTGAAGGCCTGTTCCTCATAGATGGTTCCTGCAATATATCCTCACATGATTGAAGGGACAAACTCCCTCAAATTTTTTTGATAAGAAAACTACTCCTGTGATGAGGGGTTCTATCCTCAAGACCTATTCACCTCTCAAAGGTCCCATCTTGTAATACCAACATACTAGGGATCAGATTTCAACATATAAATTTTTGAAGGACACAGACATTCAAATAATGGCACTTAATCATATCATTTTCTAGTCTGCCAGTGGATGCATCTGTCCCCACTTATGTTCCACTCAGGAAATATACTTGGTCAAGAGACTTTCATGGTAAATCAAACCAGGAAAATAATTTATCCAGCAGCCAGCATTCCACAGAAGGGAAGGACGATCTTTGTGCTGAGGAAAAGCTAGCAGTGACCTTTGAAATGCTTACACAGTTTGGCCAAATAACTCCAGGATGTCCTAAATAAAAGAATAAGTTAAGAGATAAAAGAGGCAAAAACTAAGAGGGAATATAACATCTGAAGCAAAATGAAGTTTTGGGGAGAGATTCTCAAGATAATTATAAGGGCACTATTTTAAAAAGGAGGGCTGATGGTCACAGGTGTGTACTGGTTAATTATACCCAGTGCTAGGCACAGGTGTGTACTGGTTAATTATACCCAGTTTCTTAGTGGACTGATACTGCATCATTCTGATGGGTTGTTTTTGACAACTCAATGTCATAATAGTTGTTCAATATTTTGAATATCCCGCCTAGATGGGGGGCAGTGTGCAGAAAGAATTCAGAGTACCTAAAAGGCATTTTCAAAGATGGATATGTTCAGAGTTAATGGAAAATCTGAAAGAGGAGTAGAATATGTTCAGATAGCATTAGAGGGCTTTATGGAGACATGACTCTAGAACATCACCTTGCTTAGTGATTATGGTGTTCCTGACCTTGTCAATTCAAGTGCTTACCCTCTTGCAACTCCTGTAGCAGAAGAATAGAATTTTCAGTTTCATGCTATCAAATGCATGAAGGGTAGTAAATTCCCAGGGCTGAAATATGAAGATCTCTTGACTTTCAAAATGCAGTCATTTAAATCACCCAAATGAAGCCAAATAGCTCAATGCTGATTATTCTTTATAATTCCTAGAAAGTAGCCTTTGATAGAATACAAAAGGCCTGGGAACAGAGACTTTTTGGGAAAAGACCCAGTAGTCGAACTCTCTGCCAAGAATTGGTGGTCAAAAATAAAAGATGAAAATTATTAGTTTCCTTCTCTTTATTTCCAAACCATTTGCCAACTTTCCCAACACCGTTTGTTAAATAATCTATCCTTTACCTACTGATCTGAAATGACAATTTCATCATGAAATACATTCTCATATGTTCTTGGATCTATTACTGGGCTTTGTACTTTGTTCCTTTTTATTCTCTGTGAAGTACAGACTTTGAAACATATCTTTTAAATCAAGCTAATTAATTACACAATTCAGATCGTCAACCTTTCTATTTTTTTGCCTATTGATCTGTCAAAGACTTAAAGAGGTATAATATGTTTTCCACCACCATTCTAATTCTGTCAGTTTCTCTGTGAATATAAGCTATTTTGCTTTTATATATTTTGATTTAACATAATTCTCCAGATAAAGGTTTATGTCAGTTTTATATTAGCTGTGAATTGTACCTTTTATCAAAACAAAATGAGACTTCCAGTTTTTAAAATTATAGAGAAAAAATGTTTGGGTTTCTGTCTCCTCTCAAAATCACTCTAAGACAACAAAAAGATGAAACCTAAATTCTATCTTTGGTTAAACCAGTAGACATCTACAACCAAAGTCATAGTAAATGGAGAAGGAAGGTTAATGGATGGATGTTAATGACTCAGTAAAGGGATAAAGGTCAAATTCACATAATAGGGGAGGAATGACTAGAAGCAAACCAAACTGTGCCTTGCTGAGCCTTGGGAAGCTTTAGGAATTGGATACAGCAGATACCAAAGCCAGAGGTGAGATAGGACTGATAACTAGAAAATTATTTAAATGTCTGTACAAAAAACAGATCCCATACTCTCTGCTCTGCCTACCACAAGCCTACATAGTCAGGCAATTATTGTCTGTATATCACAAGCGACAAATACTTAAAACATTGAGCTGAGTGCCTTTAAACTAAGGTATATTAAGCATAGGGTGAGGTCAAGGTGAGTGTAGAATTTAAAACAAAGAGATTAAGTAAAATTTGTCCAAAAAATGATGAGAAATCTCTTACCACATTCAGAATTCTGGGTGCTGGGCTGGAGGAACTAAGTCCTTCTACATACACCCAAAGAAAAGACCTACCTATACTGGCATTTGGATTCTCAAAGGAAAAAGCAGAGGGCTACTTATTTGTTATATAATTAAGCCAGCTACTAAAAAGATGCCAATTAATTTTTTTTTGGTGTTTGATTCTTAAACATAAGCAGAATCATATAAGCTGAGAATTACCGTGTTACTGAAGAAAGTTTATGATATAAAAAAGAGAAATCAAAGCAAAAGGAAACCAAACCAAACCAAAATAAAACCAACAAAAATAAAACAAGACAGAAGTGAAAGCAATGCAGAGAACAGGATAAATGTTAAATAAATAGTAATTAATATCCTCAGAGATAATAAAATATGATGTATCTGTGCAAAAAATATAGGATACTGTTTTTATAAGGGGAAAGTAACAAGAGAACAAGAAACAACTTTTGAAAACTAAAAATGTGATAAGAAGTTTCAGTTAAAAGTATTCATCAGGTGTCCAGCACAAGGCATGGGAAAATGCTCATGTCAATACACAAAATGGTAAAATTTAGGGGCCCTGAATTAAAAAGAAGATCTTGTGATGGTTAATTTTTGTGTGTCAACTTGACTGGAATAAGGGACACCCAGATAGCTGGTAAAACATTATTTCTGGGTATGTCTGTGAGAGTGTTTCTGGAAAAGGATAGTGTTTGAATCTGTAGACTGAATAAAGAAGATCTGCCCTCATCAACGTAGGCAGGCATTATACAATCCACTGAAGGCCTGATATAGCAAAAAGGCAGAGGACAGGCAAATTCTATTTCTCCTTGATGTGGAATGTCCATCTTCTCCTGCCCTGGGCCATTGGAGCTCATGGTGTTCAGGCCATCAAGCTCAGACTAAATTATACCTCTGGCTTTCCTGGCTCTTCACCTTACCAATAGCATATTGTAGAACTTCTTGGCCTTCATAATTTAGTGAGTCAATTACCATAATAAATCTCCTTTTGTGATATCTATCTATATATCCTATTGGTTCTGTTTCTCTGGAGAGCCTCGATTAATATAATACAAAGCTTAAAAACAAGGTGGAGTAGGAAATGGGTCATAAACAAAGGATCAATAATCAACATAGCACTGGACTTCAGAAGAGCTAGAAATATATAAGGCAAGGATTTAAAAATCTAAGAGAAAAATTTTCTAACCTAGAATCCTAGGCTGGCAAAATATTCAATTAAGTGTTAGGGTAGAAATGCAAAAGTCTTAAAAATAGTGACCACACATCTTTTACTCTTTTTCTTTCTTCTAGAAAGCAACTGAGAGATGCACCCTGACCTCATTTTGGTAGTAATTCAAGAAAAGTAAAGAGGACTCAGGAAGGTGGGGGAGGGAATAAAGGGAATTCCCAGGATGGTGACAAGGATGAGTCCCAGACTCATAGACTGGCAGCAAACCTAGAGAGTAACTCACACTGTAGCAGAAGGATAGAGGCTCTAGTAGTGATGTCTCCTGAACAAGATTTGAAATGATAGAATATATGACATTTAAAACACATGCAACTTATATTGAGAGATATATTACAGAGCTTTTGGTATTTATGGAAAAAGTCAGCCACAAGTTCAAGAAAGGAAAACAAAAAAAAAACAAGCAAATGAAAAATAATGAGGCAAGCATTGACTCCAGGTAACTATGTATAAGAAAGAAAATATTCATAATATATTATTGGTTAAGCAGTTAATCCTGGTGACAGTACTCATAATAAAAACACCTGGGGCAGACACTTTTGGTTGCTTTGCCAATTTCTACAGCCCTTTCTTCCTACTATGAAAACTTCCTTTTTGTTCAGACTGCAATGTGTCGATCTAAAAATATGTGCAATGCTAAATTGCCTTGCAGTTATAGGTGGCCACGTGACACAGTGCTTACTGAAACATATGCTAAGGGTTTCTGGGAACATTTTTATTTTCCTTTCTCCTTCTTGTGTCTCTTCTTCCTTCCTTTTTTCCTTCCTGAAAGATGGATACAACACTAAAGGTGCAGCAGCTATCTTGTGATGATGGGGGGAAAAAAACAAAAACCAAAATGGGAAACAGAAAAATAACAAGCCCTGTGTCTTTGATGATAACATAAAACAACTACATCAGCCCTTGACTGCCTGAAAACCATTGTCCAGAGTATTTTTTTGTTATTTGCAGCCAAGCACATTCCTAACTGATACAATGCTGGATGTGGACATAACCCCAGACAGTG
This sequence comes from Carlito syrichta, assembly GCF_000164805.1. Lineage (NCBI taxonomy): Eukaryota > Metazoa > Chordata > Mammalia > Primates > Tarsiidae > Carlito > Carlito syrichta. The sequence continues at coordinate 167,065 of NW_006996956.1, forward strand.
ATATAACTACATCAGAATAATGAGAGCAGCATAAAGTATGCATAAAAAAATCCTTTTCTGGTATTATGAGAAGCCAGAGTTGTTGATCAAGAGATGTCAGTTTATATACATTAATTTTAACAAGGAGCTACACAGAAGAAACAGCAACAATTTTTTTTAAAAAATTGTCTCTAGGATATTGGAGGGAGCAAGGATTGAGGAACTGATTTATTTGTAATGTTTTAGTCTCATTCTTCTCAGGCTTAACAAAATGCCATAAACTGAGACATATTAGACATTAATTTTCTTACAGTTCTGGAGAGTGGGATGTCCAAAATCAAGGTGCCAGTAGATTTGATGTCTGGTGAGGAATCTCTTTCTGGTTTGCATGTGGCCACCTTTTTGATGCATCCTAACATGGCAGAGGGGGCTCCAGTCTCTTCCTGTTCTTATAAAAGCACTAATACCATCATGAGGGTCCAACTCTCATGAGTTCATCTAGCCTAATCTCCTAAAGGCCTTACCTTTGAATATCATCACATTGGGGGATGATAGTTTCAACATATGAGTTTTGGGGGGATACAAACATTCAGTGCATAGCAGTCTTCTTAGTTTTTTTTAAGTTTAGGCTATGCACATGTTTAACTTTTTTTTAAATTTAATTTTAAAGATGTGGGGTACAATATAGGGTTAGGTATGCAAATGTTCATTATGCAGTCACCCTTGTTGATAAGGTATGCCCCACCCCCAGCAGTTTCCCACTATCTTTAATCAAAAATTTAAATTAATTTAAAGATAAAATAAAACCACCTTTTATCTCAAATATTTCCTTTACTTTGGATTTTTGCATTGTCTTCTATTAATATGGAAAACTATATTTTCTACATTTTTTCCTAATTAAATAATTTAGTTATGTCTTTGACTAAGCTGATATCATAATCTAATTGGATCTTTCCATTTTAGATGTATAAATTATGGATAGTATATACTCAGATTTGGCGTTTTAACTCAGTCCTAAATTCTCTATCTTAACAGATGTCTTAGCACATTTTTTGTCACTTCTAACAGAATACCTGAAGCCGGGTAATTTATAAACAAAAGGAACTTATTTCTTACAGTTACAGAGGCTGAGGGACCACATTCTATGAGAACCTTCTTGTTGGTGGGGCCTTGGCAGAGTTCTGCGATAGCACAGGGCAGTGCATGACAAGGAGGCTGAGCATACTAGCTCAAGTTTCTTTTTCTCTTTTATATACCACAGTCCTACTCTCGTGATAACTCATTAATATATTAACCCATTAATCTATTCATGAGGGTGGAACCCTCGTGACCCAATCACCTCTTAAAGGCACCACCTCTCAACACTGCCATATTAGGATTAAATTTCAATGTGAGTTTTAAAGTGGACAAATATTCAAATCATAGCAATAAGGAATCTTGATTCATTTGCATTTATTTACATAGCTGCTATGTTTAATCTTTCTTTCATCATCTTTTTCTATGCTTTCCACTTTTGTGTGTGTGTGTGTGTGTGTGTGTGTGTGTGTTTTCACTTTCTGATTTTTGATAAATAGATTTAACATTTTCAGTCATATTTTGTTTTAGTATTTTTGAAAGTATTTTTGAAAAAAACTTATCTTTAAGTTTTTTTCAAAAATATATTTTAAAAGAATTTATTAAACTGGATTATATGGAAGGTCAATTTTTAGTTCTTTTAGGAATTACCACACTACTTTCCATAGAGGTTGAACTAGCTTCTACTCCTACCAACAGTGTAGAAGTGTTCTCTTTTCTCTGCACCCGACCAGTATCTGTTGTTTTTTTGATTTGTTAATGAAGGCCATCCTTACTAGAGTTAAGTGGTATCTCATTGTAGCTTTAATTTGCAGTTCTCTGATGATTAGTGAGACTGAGCAGTTTTTCATGTATCTGTTGGCTGCTTGTATGCCTTCTTTTGAAAAGTGTCTATTCATGTCCTTTGCCCACTTTTTCATAAGGTTGTTTGTTTTTTTCCTTTCACTTCATTTGAGTTCCTTGTAGATCCTGGATGTTGGGCCTTTGTCAGATATGTAATTTGCAAATATTTTTTCCCGTTCTATGGGTTGTCTCCCCAATCTCTTGATGGTTTCTTTTGCTGTGCAAAAGTTTTTCAGTTTGATGAGGTCCCACTTGTCTATCTTAGTTTTTATGGCATTTGATTTTGGGGATTTGGGCAAGAATTATTTGACTACTTTGATGTGCATAAGAGTGTTTCCTATGTTTTCTTCTAGGATTCCTATAGTTTGAGGTTTTACGTTTGGTATCGGAGGAGTGAGGGCCAGTTGGAGGCCCAAACTTCACCTGCATGCAGTCTACTTGTGTAGTTAATTCTTACTTGTACCTCATATCTCTATAATAAAATACAATTTAATAAAAAAAGAAAGAAAATTAATTTACTAAACTGTATTTTCTTTCTTATCAAATCAGGACTGAAACATTAATCCAGTATTAATGTTTAAAACAGTGCATAGAATTTTCTTGCCTTTTTTCTTTCCTGTTTTTTCTCCTACCTTGTTTTTCTTCTCTCTTTTGAGGCACATTTACTTTTTTCCCCCCCTCATCTTGGTGTGCTCGGGAGTGTTTCCATTCCTTGGTTACTTTTTTTTACAACTTATTTTTAATATTTTATCAACTCATTTATACTTTGATTCATGTAACAAAACTTACTCCATGTATTGTACTAGAAAATGAATTTAGAAAAAGGATGATAATCCTTGCCTTCCAGGCATTTAAGGCTACCAAGGAAGTTCTTGTAGTCCAGGGCAAGTGATATGGCAAAGGTGTAGAACCCCTGTTATGGGGGAGGACCTAGGAGAAACATGCAACCTGGACTGGTTTTTCATGGAAAACTTTCAGATGAAGGTGATTGTTAAGCTGAATTTTAAAACTTGATGCTTATTACTGAGAGTTGAGAGAGAGAGAGAAGGAAAAGAAAGAAAGAAGGAAAGAAGAAAAGAGAAAGAAAGATGACTTGGGTTTTAGGAGACTATAAATAGCTAAGTATTGCAGAAATTTGGCAGGTAGTATGAAAGGAAAGAGTCAGAGAGGTGTAATAAATCATTCCCGGTTGGTCACAACGGTCTTGGAAGTCACTTTCAAGAAGCATGCTACTGAAGAATCTTAAGCAGGATGCAAATGGAACAGGAAGGAGGGTGGGAATGAGAATGAAATGTGGTAAGCCTCTTATGATATTTATAATTTATGAAGAGGAACCCAAACATTCATTTATTTTATTTATTTATAAAAATTTGTTTTATAAAAAATTGTGTATTTATTCTTACATATGATTTCTTAGTTCATCTTAAGGTTTTGCAAGGTAGGATGATGTTGGTATGGGTGATAGTGGTTGAGAAGCATGTGAGTAGATGAAAGTGGAAGCCCTTAATTTGGCGTTCTCTTTACATGTATGTTACATGTTTTATCATTCTCCCTCAGTCCTTTGGTATTCTGTTCTGTTTCATTCTTTTTTCTTTTTGCATTTAGTTTTCAAAGTTTCTATTGACCTTTTTTCAAGCTTACTGCTTCTTTCTCAGTAGAATTCACTCTACGGACAGATCCTTCCAAAGCATTCTTCTTTTCTGTTATGGGTGTCTTTGATTTCTAGCATTTTTGTTGTTGTTGTTGTTGTTGTTGTTGATTTTTGAGTCAGGGTCTGACTCTGCTGCCCAGGCTGGAGGGCAGTGGTATGATCACAGTTCATGGCAACCTCAACCTTCTGGGCTCAGGCAACCCTTTGACCTCAGCCTCCTGAGTAACTGGGACTACAGGTGTGCACTGCCACTCTGGGCTGATTTTTTTGTTCTGCTTTGTTTTATTTTGTTTTGCTTTGTTTTGTTTGTAGAGATGAGGTCTTGCTATGTTGCCTAGACTTGTAACAAATGCCTATGCTTAAGTAATCCTCTCACCTCAACCTCCCAAAGGATCCCCGAGTGTGAATCACTATGCCTGGCCAAGTATTTCCTTTTGATTCCTTCTTAGAGTTTTCATCTCTCTGTTTATATTACCATTTGTTCTTGCATGTTATCCATGTCTTATTTTCCATTAGGGCCTTAGCATCTTAATTATGTTGTTTTAAATCCCCAGTCTAATTCCAACATCTCTACCATATTTGAGTCTTGCTCTTAGGCTTGCTCTTTTTCAAATTGTGTTTATTTTTGTCTTTTTTTATGGCTTGTCATTCTTTGTTACAAGACAGACATGAAGTACTGGGTAAAAGGAACCTGGTATTGAGTGTCACAGAATTTCCTGTTCCCAAGCTTTGTTCCAATCAGTTGTGATTCTTTGTATCTGCTGTCTGTGTCTTCCATTTTGGAGTTTGCCCTATGACCTCATAGCTGTTTGCCCTATGGTCTCTGTTTTCTGATCAGTCTAAGAAGAGTTATTGATTTTAAGTCTATTCAGCTTTTTTTTTTTTTCTTTTTGTGTGGATGGAAGAGACAACTTTCAATCTCCATACATACTGGACTGGAAACCCAAAGAAATCTTTAATTTGGAGTTTTATTCACCAGCAGTTTATGAGCAATATTAAAGGAACTGGTTTTAGAATTTTAGAATGAAAGTTTCTAATTGCTCACTTTTACTGCTTACTTAGAAAATGACAGGAAAGAACTAAGCTTTTACCTTCAAATGAGGATGTTAAGTGAGATCTAATTCTTTTCTTATAGACATATAAGAACTTTACAGAACTTTAGTGGACTCTGCTTCCCATTTTACAGGTAAGTATACCTTGGTTCACAGAGGTACAGTGATTTTCTCAAGATCACATAGCCAATGAAATATCTGGGACTTGAAGCCAGGTCTCCTGAGTGAGTTCAGCATTTGTTTTATGGTGCATTTGTTTCCCTGGTCTATACTCCTGAAAATAATGGGAGTCCTTTAACATTCACTCACAGAGATGATAGTCACATTGGCAAAGAATCTAGGGGAGAGGTGTGCATGGCCTTACTAGGGAATGAGATGTAAGGAGTAAGTACTAAGAAAATTTGGAGCCAGAAGGAACATTCTGATTAGAGAAAGATGGGTTTTAAAAAGGAAAAGGAACTTGAAGGTATAGGAATGTGGGAGTCACCTTCCTCCTTACTCCCTGGAGTTCAGCACCCTGCCCAAATCCAGCAATTATCTGCACACTATTGCCCTCTAGTGGTGTAAGAAAAGAGAGCCTTTTCCCAAAACTTGGCATCTTTTCCCAAAACTTGAATCTTTGGGAGGGAAAGAAACTGCCCCTCCATCTTTTTCTCTGGTTCAGAGACATGTCTAACCAGGCCTTTTCTCCAGATATACTTTTCTGAATTGGGGTTTCATTCTTGCCCAGGCTAGAGTGCAGTGGCACGATCATGGTTCACTACCAGCTTCAATCTTCTTAGTCCTCAGCCTCACGAGTAGCTGGGAAAACAGGTGCATGCCACAATGCCTGGCTAAGTTTTTGCTTTTGATTTCTGTAGAGACAAGGTTTCATTGTGTTGCACAGGCTGGTCTCGAACTCCAGGGCTCAAGCAATTCTCCCATCTCAGTCTCCCAAAATGCTGGGATTCCAGGTCTGAGCACTACACCCAGCCCAGATATACTTTCTAACATATTTTTATTCAACAATCCAAAGGCATTTAGAAGTGAAGGAAAGCATTACCCCATATGGAGAACCATATGTACCTAAGTTTGAGGATGGGAGAGGGAATTCATAGAAACACACACAAAGAAACATTCCGGGATGTGCACACGCAACTATAAATGCTTGGGGTGGCTGAAGGTTTAGTGAGCCCTAAAGGGTATAAAATTTGGAAAGCTCCATTTGATGAAAATAATACAAAAGTAAAAATACAAAGTGAGGTACAGATCCTTGAAAGGGCCCCATTCATCAGCTTCATGGTGAATAATCTTATTCATAGTGAATAATAAGCACATACCCATGGGCTTGTGCACATATAGAGAGGAAATGAAGGTATAAGGTAGAGCTCCTTGTGCTTTTTAATACTATTCCTGAAATCCTGTAGTTAATGAGAATAAAGTCACTTTGGAAAGTTGCATACTTATTCCTATGATGTGATTCCTGGAATTGCCTTCAGCTCTTCTGGCATATTCCTTGAAATGCCATTAATCACGGCAAGTTTTATCATTTGAGTGCAGATTCATTTTTTATTTGAAATAGTCAAGGCCACACAGAACCAATTCTGATAAACAATGAGATAGGTAGTTAGGTCAGATATGCTTTTTTTTTGATCAAGAGTAAAAATCATTTTAAAAGCCATCAGGTTATTTTGCCCTTTCATTGCTTCTACAGTATCCTGTAAAAAAGTTTCCCTGGCAAGGAACTCCAAAATATTTTTAGCAATGGAAAAAGTTATTTGGATTTGGAATGTGTGTGGTGGCCATGAGACTGTGTCTCACAGTCCTCCAACTTCAGATGGATAATTGACCAGAAGCCCAGCTGCTGAGCTGTGAAATCCATTCACCTGTTCACACAGAGGCCAGGCCTCCCACAGACTGCTCTAAGCTCAGAAGTGAGTGTAGCAGAGACACAAAGGGAGACCTAGCCCTAGCAGGGACTTTTCTGATGACAGACTTTAACTCAAAGACACTCCAAGGCTTTGCTGAAGCATTTTTAGACTACATGGCAGTCTAGGGTGTTTTAATCAAACCTTCTCTTCTTCTGTCCTTCACTGAAAGGCAAAGCTGCCTCATGGTCTGATGGCTCTTCCAGCTTGCCTGGCCCTCTCTGTATTTTCTGTCCTACAAGCATTTTTCTTAAAACACCTTGCATGTGTAATTCCATCTTGGATTTTGTTTGCAGAAACTGACCCAGCTTTCCACAATGACCACTTCGAAGAAAATCTATGTAACTGTAATCAAGAATCAGACTCCATTTTAAAAAGACTGTATGATAACAGCTCTTAATAAGCATCATTACTTCCTTTACCCCTTGTACCCCACATCTGGGGGAACTGATTATGCCTAGGTGTTTCCTCTTTGGCACCAGCAGGAAATTCATACCTTATAAGCTCCTTCTCCTGCATGGGAACTCCCACCTTAGCCCTTCCCCACCAACCACCATTAGAACCCAGGCCAGTCTTTTATCAATCTCTTGAGTCATTTTGGACCTGCCTAAGAGACCTGTCCTGCTCTCCTAGAGACCTCAATAATGTAAGCAATAAACCTATTCACATTCTTAGTGAGTATGTGGTATCGTCAGTTTTGACACTTAAGTCAAAGTTTGGAAGAGGATCCGTATGTCTTTGGAAGATGGCCACAGCAGTAATAGAATGTTGTCATTTGCCAAATATTAGAATTTGCTACTGTCTTATTCAGCTCAGGCTTCTATGGCAAAGTATCATAGTCTGGCTTAAACAGCAGAAACTAATTTCAGACAGCTCTGGAGGCTGAGAAGTCCAAGATTATGGTGACAACAGTAGATTCAATTCTTGTGAAAACCCTTTTTCTGACCTCTTCTTGGGGCATGCACATGGAGAGGGAGAGAGAGAGAGAGAGATAGAGAGAGAGAGAGAGAGGCAGCTGTGGTCTCTCTTTCTCTTCTTATAAGGACACTAATCCCATTGTGAGAGCTCCATTCTTATGACCTCTTACAAACCTAATTCCCAAAGACCCACTCCCTTATACCACCACATTGGGAGTTAAGGCATCAGTAGAAGTTTGGGAGGACACACACATTCTCTCCATAACAGCTACTTAGATCCATGACCAAGAAGAAAATTTGCTACATACCCTACATTCTCACTTGAAAGGATCGTTAGCTATATGATCAATCCTCTCTCTTCAGGGTGTGCATAATGATGCCATTCAGAAAATCTAACACTGCCCACCTACTTCCCAAACACCACTGTGATATAAAAGAAGGCCGAGGGTGAAAGAAAGTGGCATTTTAAAGGAATGTCATGTTTACAAAAAGTATCTTTCTTTTCTCCCCAAAGCTGAGGGAGGGAGCCACTAAGAGAATCAACCCTAAAGTGAGAAGTGTCTGAATCTCTTCTCCCTCCACTGAGTTGGGGACTAGCAGATCAATTTGTCTGAGAGGGAACAAATAATGAATTGACAAATCTAATTACTGCTAGGGCATGTCAATGAGGGTAGAAAAGAGAACATATGGATGAAAAAGAAGGCTATCTCGGTGACTGAGCCAGAGCCCAACATTATTCTATGTGGCAAAGATACATGTTTCCTGAGAAGGCATGAAGGTAGATAGTGCCAGATACCTTGAAACTATTTCAGCCTATAAGGTTGCTGACATGGCCTGGGGGATCCAGAAGTAAGAGAGTTCGGGCAGACAGTCTGTAGTGACTTCTAGGAGGAGGAGGAAGACTTTGAAGTTGAGAAACAGATCCATTGTAATGTGCAGGAATAGGGCACTCTAGAGCTCTCTGAGAGACCAGTAAACACCTTTCCTGAAATAACCAGCATTCTTAGATTATTGACAGCTGTGTGTCTGAGAAACTAGGTATGCAGGGAGAACCAATGGCTATTGGCTACTCAGTATTAGAATAAAAACAAAAGGCAACAGGAAGAAGCAACTTAGCGACTGGTCAGTCAGTAAGGGACATAAGCCACTCCTCTCCCACTTTTGGGCATCAACATCAGTGTGCTATATGCCACCTCTATATTCTAAGCCACTAGCCACAAGTGTAGCCCTATCATCAGGGATTGGCGAGAAGGACTTAAAAATGATATTGAAATTAACTATTCAAAAAAAAAAAGCATTGAATTCAAAAGAAGGATGTAGGACTGACCTAATAGCTAAAAGTGATCAAAGAATTATGGAATTAAACTGTGGTATGTTGAAAGGGAATCCACTATCAAGTGGGGGTAAAATGTTTAATATATTGCAAGTAATAGCAAAAGTTGGAAGAACAAAATGATGTTGTGTTTCCATTCCAGTGAGTTGATATCCTTTTTAAAGTTGGTTATATATACTTTTTAAATATACAAAAACACTGTCAGATGACATGATTGTACATTACGTTTAATTTGATATCCTTGTATATACACATAAGTAATTACTTTTTTATTTTTAGACAAGAAATAGGCTATGTGCATTATTTCCAACCTCTGCGTTTGTGTTCACATTGTTCTCTCCCTCGAATATAACTCTTCTAGCCCAGCTTGTATCTTTCAATTTTAAATTTTATATTACTGAAAAAATCAAAACTACGTTTTTTTTTTTTTGTTCAAACTCTAGGGAAGAGAATGGCCCTTGGCTAAAAATTTAATCTAACTCTTTCAGGAAGTAATCACAAAGCCTCTGTTAGGTCTTTGGGTAGTTATGAAGGCTGCTCTTAAGAGACATAAAACTGGAAAATGGGCCCATTTCTTTTTTTCAACAGGCCCTTGGGGGTCACAGTTTGAAAGGATGGGAGTACTTACATTGTTCAAATGTAAATTACATAAGATGTTAATTACACATAGAGAGGAAGCTTTGAAAACCATGGGAATATTAGAAAAATATTTCTCTTCCACTTTATGGGTTTAGACTGTAATATTCCTAATAATTAATATTTATCTTTGGGAGATATGCACGTGTGTGTTGGGTGAGGGACTGGAGGGAAATCTCACAGCTCTCCATGAGCAATCAACAGAACAAGAGGATTATCTATAAATCAGTACAATGGAGACCTCAAAGGGACTGGAAGAGAAATGTCCAGGCCAATTCTGGAGAGCTCTGTGGAACTGAGGATGCCAAACTCACCATCAACTACCCTTGGGATATTGTCTTAAATGGAATAACTGGAGCTGGGTAAATGTTCTCCTGGCAGGGAGGGAGATAGCTACTGAGTTGAGGTCAGTTTCTGTAGGAAGGCAGAAAGGCTTGCTGATTACTAAGTCACAGGAGAAAGGACAGAAAGAGAGCCTTCTTGATAAGAAGACCCCCAAATAGGAGAGCATGACTAGAAATTGGGGGTGCCTGAAAGGGCAGTCCATGTATGAGTTTTACATTGTCAGTATTTTTTCCTTGGACTATAGTAAAGGTCATATTAGGGGTGATACTGGCCCAATTTCCAAATAGAACTAATAGTTACAGATTTTTTTAAAAAGCAAATATAGAATTTGACTCGCCAGGTCTCAAAATGTGAAACTTACATTTGTCTTATCTGATCTTTTTTCTCAGGAAACCGACCTTCAGAGTTATAGTATCAAGGAACTGAAACTCATTAGATTACCTCATCTAGACAAGGAGATGCCAGACCCCTCTAGTTTACCAACTTCTCTTCCTTAATCCTTTCCAATTCCTGTTTGCCAACTCCTTCTACTTACCCTCCCCTAACTTCTGTTTTCTACATTCCTGCCTTACTATATAAACCCCCGACTTTAATGGGATGAGGAGACATATTAGAAAATGAATCTCCAATTCTCCTTGACTGATGTCACCCAAATGAAAAGACTTCTTCTCTGGAAATACTTGCCTCAATGATTGACTTTCTATACAATGAGTAGCAGTACCCCGATGAATCCCTGGTGTTTTAGGAACAGGTGTAGAGTTTTAAATATGTATGCTCTTACACTATAATGCCCTTTTATTTCTACAGAACTGTACACAGACACACAAACACAGACAGACACACACACACAGACACACACACACGCCAGTAGTGTTAACAAGAACAAAGGAACAGATTAATGAAGGAAAGTAAGACCCACCCGATTTGCCCTGCTGTGGGTGCTGTGCAAAGGGAGAAGCATCCCAGATAGAGACTCCTTTCCAACAAAATGGTCAGAGACCTGAGCTGGAGCTGGAAGCCATGGGAATCAGAGCAGGATGGTGAGTCTTGGAAGGCTTGTAAATGAAACCCTCCCCACATGAGAAGAAGGTGGCCTTTCAAAACGGGAAATGGCTGATGTGTAGGCTACTCTACTCATTCCTCAGGGTTGTCTTCTCAAATACTACATCTTTTACTAAACCTTCCCTGAGCTCATCCAAGCCAGAAAGAATCCTTCATGCCCCTGAAAACTTTTGATTGGGGCTTCTTTTATGGCACTTACCAGTTTATACTTTAAGGGAGAGTTATTTGGGAAAGTAGCGTCTTGTCCAGATACCTTTGGTTTGCCTCTCGTTCCCTTCATCCTTAAGCCAGTTTTCATTCTTCCTCATCCTCCTTTCTGCAGTAGATTGCTGAGCTGTGTGCAAAACACTGCTGGATCCTTATGATCTCTAGCTTCTGTGGGATTTGGCCCATGAACAGATATTACAGTAGGAAAGAGGGAAGTTAGGGTATGTAGTCACCTAGTACTTTCCCTGAGAGGTCACCTCAAGGTGGCTATGTCTCTCAACTGAAGGTCACTTTCTTTGAGGTGGTTGGCACTCTGAGACCATATCCCCTTCCAAGTTCCTGTATTCATTACACACCTTAGCTCTGTAGGGACTAAAGATGGTAATACCTCAGCTGCTCCTAATCCAGGTAACTACACTACCCCTTATGCTTCACCTATAGTCACTTCTTTGTAAATAACTATACAGATTGTCTTATTCTGTGTATGCCAAATCTTTTCTACTGAGTTCTTGCCTGGTACATCCCCTTCCTCTACTGTAAATAAATTGAGAGCGGTGGGCGCGGCAAGATGGCGACTGGGCAACCCGGCGTCTGAAGCCCTCTACAAGGGAGATCTGCAGTGGGTCTCTGACTCTCGCCCCAGGGGGCTGGGGACCACAGCATTGCAGCCTGTTCTTCAGACAGAGCTCGGCCATCACCACCGCTGGAACATCACAATGACTGGACAGTTTTACTGCATTGCACTGTCCCGCCGCAGCCGCAGCCCCTCCCCCCGCCAGCGCTCCCGTCGCCGCCACAGCCTCTAGGACGGGTAGCTCATCACAACCCAGCCCGAGGAGATCCATACCAAACCGCTTCAGGGAAGATCGGCTGGGATCGCTGCCACTGCTCCTGCGTCCGAGACTGTCCTGCCCGCGGCGTGGGGATCCTGTTGCCTGCTCAGAGGCAGGCAGCCATCTTGTTCCTGTCCGGCCCCACTCCCTCTGGGGCGAGCAGATGAGATAGCACCACCTGCTGGCGATTCAAGGTAACAACACCGAAACGGGAGAAACAAGCTTGATAAAGACATAGACCAAACTTCTGAACTGAGGTTAATCTGAACTGTCCTTCACAGCAGATCGGGGAACTGACCCTAACTGCAAACTAATTTACCAGCTTGAAAAGAAAACGAGAAATCAGACCTGAAAGGACATTGGACTTAAACGAAATGTCTCAGAGTGTGCTTCATTGATTCTACTAGTTTAATGACTTAATTCTATTCCTACTGTATTGTTCCCTTTTTTCTCTTTTCCTTTTCCTTTTCTTCTCTTTTCTTCTGTCTGTAAACCATGTCTTTGTATAGAGGAACAGCACACTAATAAGGTGGTTGGATAGCTGGTATGCTAGCATCACTATATGTTTTATTTTTGTTTGTATGAGAGTTGGTTTGACTGTAGCTGTGGTCTATTGTTTTTATCTGTTTCAGTATAGGACTCTCTCTCTATTTGTTGGCACACTTGTTTGTTTCCCCCCTTACTCCTCTATCTCTCCACTCCCCTCTTCAACCCACTATCTGCTCCATTCTCTCCCCTCTGCTAACCACATTTTATTTCAGAGAGTAAACCTACAGCCCCACTGCATGGACAGATTACAGGGCAGTGGGAAGTGGGTTCCACATTATCCACACGCCTGTCAGCGAATACCAGGACCTGCAGACAGATTTTGAATCACAGCTCTCCCCTTAAGTATATCTCAAAACTGCAAAAAGGACCACCTCCAACCTACAGTGCAACTTCAGAATTGAACAAAGTAAGAGGACATACATAAAGAATAGGAGATTGAACAAACAGAAGTAAAACCAATCCCTTTACCCCTGAATAACAGAATTAACGAAGACGGTGACGTGGAGGGAAGGAAAAAGTAGGGAGGGGGAAAAACCGCACAAATGAAGAAAAACCAAAAGAAGAATATAGGTCTTACACAGACCCCTGGGAGATCAGACAATGAGAAAACAGATTCTGGAACACAAACAATGAAGAGCCCCCAGAATGACTGGTTACATTCAACAAACCCAGACATCAAGACATTAATGGAGAGAATTTAAAAAATTGAGGAGAGACAAGAGGAAAATAGGAAGGAGCTGATGTCAGAAATGACAGCAGTAAAGAATACTGTGATGGAAATGAACAACAGACTAAATAAGCATGGAAAGCAGAATCAGCCAAGCAGAAGAAAGAATCTCAGAGCTCAAAGACCAAAACACAGAACTAACCCAAACTGTCAAAAGCATAGAAAAAAAGCTCAACAAGACAGAACAAAACCTGCAAGAGATGAATGACCATTTCAAGAGATCAAACCTAAGAGTAATTGGGCTTCCTGAGGCAGAGAGAGAAACAGAACCCACACTGGAACAAACATTTCATGAAATCATTCAAGAAAACTTCCCTCATCTCATTAAGGATGAAAAAATTCAAACACAAGAGATTCAGAGAACCCCTGCAAGACAACAAATGAGAAGACCAACTCCCAGACACATAATAATTTGCCTAAGCAAAGTAGCTATAAAAGGAAAAATCCTAAAGGG
>NW_006996957.1:0-3790 GCF_000164805.1 Carlito syrichta
ATTCCAGTAGGTCGATGCTGGGGTAGTCATGAGCATGCTACTGAACTCCAGCCTGGGCGATGAAGAACAAAGGGAGGAAGGAAGGAAGGAAGGAAGGCAGGCAAGCATACAGACATAAGAAATTCAGAGACCTCCTGTGAGGTATTACATGAGAAGACCATCACCCAAGGCACATAATAATCCATCTCACCAAGGTAAGCATAAAATAAAAAAATATAAAGTCAGTTAGAGAAGGGACAGACCACCTACCAAGGAACATCTATCAGAATTACAGCAGACCCCTTAGTAGAAACCCTACAAGCCAGAAAGAACTGAAGTCCCATCTTTAAAGTTATCAAAGAAAAAAATTCCAGTCAAGAATTTCCTACCCTACAAATTAAGCCTCATTAATGAAGGAGAATTAAAATCCTTTTCAGATACCCAATCACTAAGAAAATATGCCTCCTCAGCAACAGCCTTTCAGGAGATGCTTAAGAATGTTCAAAGCATAGAAACAAAAGAACATTTCCACCCATTGCAAAAGAATAGGCAAGCCACAGAGTTTATAGATCATACAAATAAAACACAAAACCAAAACAAAGCAGTTTCTTAACAGCAAAATGACAGGAACAATTTGCTCACATAAAATAATTATCGTAAACATGAATGGGCCATTGTCACCGCCATTGCCACAGCCATTGCAACCATTGTCTTGCTAAGCTATGGTGTGGTCATGTACTCTTTGAACTATGGCCAGGCCATGTTTTCTTAAGCTTTGGCCCACTCCTCTATCTTGGGGAGATGAATCTCCTATTTTCCTTTCTCTCCCTAATTTGCTTTCTAAATAAACTTTATTTTCTAATTTTAAAAATAAAGTGAATGGACTGAAAATGCCACTTAAAAACTCCAGAGTAGCAAATTGGATAAAGAAGTATAATCCATTCATCTACTGCTTTGATGGAAACCCATCTCACTACAATGGCCACCACTGGCTCAAGGTAAAGGACTGGGGAAAGAGCTTCCAGGCTAACGCAAAACAAAAAAGAGTTGAGTAGCTATTTTTATAGCAGACAAAACAGATTTTAAATTAGTAAAAGTTAAAAAGGACAGTGAAGTATACTACATAATTATTAAAGTCTCAATCCACTAGCAAAAAATATCAATCTGGAATATATATAGGATCCAAACATAGCAGAGCACACATATTTATAAAATGATTGCTTATTAAACTAAAAAGAGGACATAGATAGCCATACAAACTAATAATCTGGAGCCTTAACTTGATCAACTGTATCCAATAGACATCTACAGAACACTCCACCCAACAACCACAGAATATACACATTCTTCCCATCGGCACATGGAACATACTCCAAGATTGACCATGTGCTTGGATGTAAATCAAGTGGGAACAAATTTTGAAAAGTCAAAATCATACCAAGCATCTTCTCAGGTCACAGTGAAATAAAAATAGACACCATCACCAACAGAAACCCCCCAAAACACACAAATACAGTAAGTTCCCTACATTCAAAGAAGTTCTATTCTGAAAGTGCATCCATGAGTCCAACAAAGTTAGTCTAGGTACCAAACTAACATAATTGGTCATATAGCACTATACTGTAATAGGTTTATTACACTTTTCACACAAATAATATACAAAACAAAAAATAAAGAAAACATTTTTAATCTTACAGTACAGTACTTTGAAAAGTACAGTAGTACAATACAATACAGCAGGGCTGGCATCAAGTAAATAGGTAAGAAAAGTTACTGACTGGAGGAGAGAGCGGAGGTAGGCGATGGTAGAGCTGAAGAATTTTCAGCAACAGGAGATGGAATGCAAGCTGCAGTTTCACTCATGCCTGATGTTGATGGCTCAGGTTCTGGTTCCTTGCTAGATTCCATTCTATCTAGCCTCTCGAAAAAATGATTCATTGATGTCTGGGTGGTAGCTCTGTAGCACTGGACTGCTTCGTTTAATAAAGAACATAATCATGCTGGGCACGGTGGCTCAAGCCTGTAATCCCAGCATCTTGGGAGGTCAAAGCGATAAGGATTGCCTGAGTTCAGGGGTTCAAGACCAGTCTGGGCAACTTGGCAAAACCTCATCTATATAATAAATCCCAAAAGAAAAATTTAGTCAGGAGTGGTAGCACACACCTATGGTTCCAGCTACTTGGAAGGTTGAAACAGAAGGATTGCCTGAGCCCAGCAGATGGAAGCTGCAGTGCCATAAGCATGCAACTGCACTCTTAGGTGACAGAGCGAGACTCTAACTCAAACAAAAAAAGAAAAAAGAAAGGAAATAATGGTCATCTGTGGAGCAACAACTACCCCTTCTGAATGTATGATTTCTTTATTTTCCCTCCCCCAATTGTGTCCTCCCCGAGCACCCTACCTCAGCAAGAACCTCAGAAGGGAAAACTGCAATGATGAGCTCTAAAACAATAAGGAATGAAATGGCCACAGCTAGAAAAAGAAGAGAAAACATTGTCACCAAAAGTGTCATTGTAAATATCACAACTGTCATGTCATTGCAGGTAATCTCTACATGAAAAATGAAAACAAGTAAAGCCTAGGTTCTTATGCTAAATTTCCTAACACTGAGAACATTCTTCATGAGATGAGAGCTAATTTTCATTACAGAAAATTATAGAATTGAAAATTCTACAGAAAATAGCAAACATTCATGGAGAATTGTATAATAAACCTACATAATGCCCATCACCCAACTTCTAGACTTATCAAGATATTTTAGTTTCTTCTGTAAGTTTTTTTGACCAAAGTGTTTTAAAACAAATCCCACACAGCATGTTGTTTCATCCCTATATATCTCAGGATGTGTCTCTAAAGCATGTGGCCTTTGTCAAAGACATACCAACATCATACACCTCTGGACATGAGGCATTAAGAAGGATACACCCCACAATATCATAATAAAAAATATTGATTAAAAAAATAAAAAATAAGCCGGGCTCGGGGGCTCAACCTGTAATCCTGCGCCTTTGGGAGGCTGAGGTGAGTGGATTTCCTGAGCCCATGGGTTCGAGACCCGCCTGGGCAGACGAGACCTCATCTCTACAATAAATCAAAAAATAGCCGGGCGTGGTAGTGCATGCCTGTAGTTCCAGCTACTTGGAAGGCTGAGGCGGAGCCCAGCAGGTCGAGGCTGTGGTGGCCGGGAGTGGCCACTGCACTCCATTCTGGGCGACAGAGTGAGACTACAACTCAATAAATAAATAAATAAATAAATACATAAATAGATAGATAAATACAGCTTCACTTCCATAGTATTCTACCAAAAGATACAAATAATGAGAAAGTAATGAAATACCTAATAATGAGAAAATATAAAAAGTCTATAGATCAGTACTGTATTGATGTTAAGTTCAATATTATGAACATGTTAAGTTCTTGATTTCAATAACTATTTGGGATAGCTGTACTGTGATTTTATAGTTTAGAGGTTTAGGGGAAGATATGTGAAGGCTATTTGGGAACTCTGATTTTGCGACATTGTATTTTAAAATGAAATTTTCTTAATAACGGAACTTTTGTTATATAAGCACAATGTCATACAAAATGAACAATTTCCTTGCTAACACTGAGGGGGTACCTTCTACAATTAACCAAATGACTCCAGTACAAAGCTCTCCTTTCATCTGTTCACCCATTCATATGGCTTTTGCCTAAACTGATTATTTCATTAGAAGTTGTAAAACAATCTGTCATTCTGCTATATTTATTAGCAGGAATTATTCTCTACATAGTTTATCCTATCAACTGTAACTATTTGGTTACCCTGAAT
>NW_006996958.1:0-774 GCF_000164805.1 Carlito syrichta
CTGACTAGCCATATGTCTTATGAAGGCCTTCAAAAATGGTAACCACATCCTGCTAATTCCATCAGATTAATCAACATAGTGAATGTTTGTATTGTTCTGCTGGATATCTAGAGAGTCTAAATTTCTATAACTAGGGAAAAAACTGTGAATGTATACTGTGATCCCTTTTATGTCAATGAAAATTACTTATGATTTTATCTTGCTTTTTCAAAATATATTTAAAAAAAATTTTTAGGCGACAGAGTGAGACTCCAACTCAAAAAAAATTTTTATATCATTTTAGAATTGTGGGATATATGTGAGGATTTACTACAGAAGTAAATTGTTTGCAGGTGAGCTTTGGGCTTCTAGTGAGCCCTGTCTCACCTTAATAGTGGACCTGAAACTCAGTGTGTGGTTGTGGACCACTTATTCCTCCCCTCTCCCTCCCTCCTTTAGAAGTGTCCTGCATCTATCATTCCCACCCTTGGTAGTAGTTGTTAATACATAATTACTCAATTTATATTGAAAAGTGCTGTGAGAGATACACAAAATATCTACCATCAAGTAGTTTATAACATAAGTGAAAAAGTAAAATGAAAAAATGAACTGTGCAAAACTGTGTATGCTCAGGTCTAGTAGACTCAAAAAGCAAATTATATTGGAACTTAAAAGAAAAAGATAGCACAGAGATAGAGGGAAAGTTCGATTTCTTTTTGAAGATTTGTACGTTTTAGAAAAAAATGATGGTACAGAGTATTTGGACTTGTTAGAAATCACAAACGAGGAATACAT
>NW_006996959.1:0-808 GCF_000164805.1 Carlito syrichta
CATAACTAGTTAGCTTACTCATTATATAACGTGCTAGCTGCCTGATTTAATGAACTGACTTAACTCGTTAGCTAACTAGCTAGCTAGCTTACTCATCCAGCTGACTTAGCTCTTCAGATAACTAGCTAGCTACCCTACACAACAAGCTGACTCAACCTGTTTGTTAACGAGCTAGCTAGCTGACTCAACCAGCTGACTTAACCTGTTAGTTAACTAGCTAACTACTGACTCAACCTGCTGAATTAACCCGTTAGCTCACTAGCTAGCTATCTGTCTTAATCAGCTGACCAAATTAGAAAGCTGACTTAACTAGCTGACTTAGCTAGCTGACTTAGCTAGCTGACTTAACTACTTAGCTAGCTGACTTAACTGCTGACTTATCTAGTTAGCTAGCTGACTTAACTACCTAAATTAATAGTCAGCTAACTATTTTACTAGATAAATAACTAGCTTAATTAATTAGCTAACTGGTTAGGTAGCAATCATAATTAGCTGACTTAAATATTTAAACTAACTAATGAGCTAGCTGACAGCTCACTGAATAAGCTAGCTAGCTGGTTAGCTATCTGACTTAGCTAACTGATTTAACTAGTTGACTAACGAGATAGCTAGCTGACTTAATGAGTTTTTTAACGAGTTAACTGTTTTAACTAGTTGTTAAATGAGTTAACTAGCTGTGTTAACTACTTTTACGAGTCAGCTAGGTGAGACAAAACTTGTGGGCTGACAAGTTGGCTGACTAGTTAACTGGTTTAACACGTTGGCTGACTACTCAGCCAAATTCATTAGCTGGCTTAACAAGTTTGTC
>NW_006996959.1:2210-2964 GCF_000164805.1 Carlito syrichta
TGGCTTGACAGTCGGATAGCCAGCCGGGCTAAAATAGCCAGTCACCCCAGCTGGTCAGCTGGGTAGCTAGCCAGCTTAACTAGATGGCCACCTATATGACCAGCCTGCTAACCAGTCATCTTAACTTGCCAGCCACCTAGCTAGCCAGCCAGCTAACCAGCTGACTTACTTAGATGAATTAACTAGATAGCCATCCTGTAAGCCAACTAGCTTAACAAGTTAGCCACCTAGCTAGCCAGCAGGCTAGCCAGCTACTTAACTCTAACTTAAATTGCTAGCCAGCTGGCTAGTGAACTGATTCAATTAGCTAGCTGCCAGGCAGCTAGCCAGCTGACTTAACTAGCTGACGTAACCAGCTAGACAGTTGTCTAGCCAGTTGACTTAACTAGCTAGCTACCTAGCTAGCCAGATGGCTCAACATTTGATTAACGAGCTGACTTAACCAGCTATCCAGCCAGTTAGACAGCTAACTCAACTAACTGACTTAACTCATTAGCCAACTGGCTAGCTAGCTGTCTTAACTAGCTGACATCACTAGCTAGCCAGGTGGCATCTTAGGTTACTAAATTAGTTAGCTCTTTATGTATCCTGCTGACTTGCCTGCTGATTTAACTATCTAGCTACCTATATAACCAGATGGCTAGTGAGCTGACTTAACTTGGTGACTTAACTAGCTAACCAGCTGGCTAGACAGCTGACTTAACTAGCTAGCTACCAAGCTAGGCAAGTGCCAGTCAGCAGAATTAAGTAGCTG
>NW_006996960.1:0-701 GCF_000164805.1 Carlito syrichta
CCAGGTGATTGAAAAAGATGGAACTCTCCCCAAATCATTCTATGAAGCCAACATCACATTGATACCCAAGTCAGGTAAAGATCCAACAAAGAAAGAGGACTACAGGTCAATATCTTAGATGAACATAGATGCTAAAATTCTCAACAAGATCCTAGCAAACTGAATTCAGCAATACATCTCAAAAATCTTCCATCATGATCAAGTAGGCTTCATTCCTGGGATGCAAGGCTGGCTCAACATTCGTAAAATCATAAATGTAATTAAATACATCAACAGATGTCGAAACAAAAACTACATGATTATATCATTAGATGCAGAAAAAGCTTTTGATAAAATCCAGCACCCTTCTTGATAAAAACCCTCGAATATCTAGGCTTACGGAGAACATACCTCAAAATAGTAAAAGTCATCTACGAAAAACCCACAGCCAGTATACTCCTAAACAAACAAAAATTGGAACCATTTCCCCTGAAAACTGGAACAAGACAAGGATGCCCACTCTCACCCCTCCTGTTCAACATAGTATTGGAAGTCCTGGCTGGAGCAATCAGAGAAGAGGAGGCAATCAGGGGTATCCAAATAGGAAAAGAGGAAGTCACGTTATCTCTCTTTGCAGATGATATGATTGTGTACCTTGAAAACCCAAGAGAATCTGTCAAAAGCCTCCTTACACTGATAAAGGCCTTCAGCAAAGTCTCAGA
>NW_006996960.1:1350-2154 GCF_000164805.1 Carlito syrichta
CCACATGCAGAAGATTGAAACAGGACCCCTATCTATCCCCATGCACAAAGGTTAACTCCAAATGAATCAGAGACCTAAATGTAAAACCTCAAACCATAAGAACCTTAGAAAATGAAGGTAATACCCTCATGGAAATCGGAACTGGCCTCCAATTCCTGAACAAAACCAGAAACCCACAGGTCATAAGAAAGAAGATAGACAAGTGGGATCTTATTAAACTGACAAGCTTCTGCAAGTTCGAAGAAACCATCAAGAGAGCAGGGAGACAGCCTACAGACTGGATAAACAGACTGGCAACACCAGGTCTGACCAAAGCTTAACATCCTGGATCAAACAACCCCATTATAAAATGGGCAAAAGATATGAACAGACACTTCACAAAAGAGGACATCCAAGCAGCCAACAAACACATGAAGAAATGTTCAACCTCACTAATCATCAGGGAGATGCAAATTAAAACCACACTGAGATACCACCTAACTCCAATCAGAATGACAATTATCAACAACTCAAAAAATAACAGCTGCTGGAGAGCATGTGGTGAAAAGGGAACACTTCTACACTGCTGGTGGGAGTGTAAACTAGTGCAACCCCTGTGGAAAGCAGTGTGGCAATTCCTAAAAGCTCTAAATATCAACCTCCCATATGACCCCGCAATCCCCCTACTGGGAATATACCCTGAAGAACTCAGATCACTCTATAAAAAAGATACCTGCACATGTATGTTTATCACAGCATTGTTCACAATAGCCAGAACTTTGAACCACCATGCTGCCCATCAAAAGAGGACTGGGATTAAAAAAA
>NW_006996960.1:2174-17296 GCF_000164805.1 Carlito syrichta
AACAAAATCAGATGAATTTTGCAGCAACCTGGATGGAACTAGAGTCTATAATACTGAGTAACCTCTCACAGAAACAAAGATCTGAGTATCACATGTTCTCACTCATATAATGGAACTTGAACATCCAATGTAATACTATAAGAAAATGACTGACGGTACTGGGAAACTATGGGGGGCAGGGAGATGGGATTAACAGTAGCAAATATCTGTCTGGGGATGGAGAACACCTCTTATCAACAGGGTGCCTGAATGAAACGTAATTGTACATCTAACCCTTAACTGTACCCCACAAAACCATAATAAAAAATATTGATTATGAAAAAAAAAAAGATTTAAAATTTAAATTGACAGTACTTACTGTCTGAGTAAATTGATTCTCTGTGACCTAAAGCAAATTATATAACCTTTTGGAATCTCAATTTGCTCATATGAATAATAAATCTATAATTTTTAATACCTAAGGTTATAAGAACACTAAATGAGATTTTATATAAAACAGTTTGTCTGAAACATAGTAGATGGTCAATAAATGTAACTTTTATTTTTATCATTATATTTCTGGGGATTATAAATAAAAACAATTTAGGTTGCTGCACCAAGGAATGTAAAGCAAGACACTTGTTCTCATCTCATTATGTTACTTCTAACAAACAAACTCATTTCTTTTGAAATACAAAAAATAAAGTAGACTATCTAAAATTTAAATAGAGCATTATTTCACTCTGATTTAGAAACCTGCTAGATGTTCATGCTCTCTAAATATAGGATGGCTACTGTTTTAGCATTTTCTATAATTACATATTCTTTACTCCAAAAAGTAAACCTAAATTAATTTCTCTGAGTTATCTCCAAAAAGTAAACCTAAATTAATTTCTCTGAGTTATCCCTCCATGGTTTTTCTAAATTCTGAAGGCAAGAAACAGCAGCTGCAGTGTTCATTTATGCTTTAGGCAGAATGGGAATTATGTGAAGTTGGAACAGCATTGAGTGAAAAAAATCTAGTTGTCCTAATGTGTATTATAGTACCTCAAACAAGTTGAAATCCATTCATTTCTAGATGAGACATACAAATAAATCTCATTTCTAAAGCTCATGCAGATAATAAATCATTATTCTGTAGAGACAACTGTAATTTACCAATTGTGTTCTTCTTAACACCTTCGTTTAGACAAGATAGTCAAGGATTTGAGAAACAACAATTATAATTATCCAGGTAACTTTGGCTAGTATTCCAATTTTAATTAGACACACACTCACCATAGTTTTGATGCTTTTGTTTAATAACTGAATTTACTTGAACTTACAAATTAGCAGCTTTCAAAATTTAATATTTTAAAGCATTTCTAATTGTTAATCCCTTTTTAACAAACCTCTTTGAAATGTTAACTCAAGTATCATGTACTTGTGTAACATAAGGCAAAATTGAAATTCATTATTTAAGTAACTTACCCAAGGATTCTCATCAAAAAATGTTTTGAACTATATTGAAAACTATATTCTTAGTTAAGTGTAAACTTATATCTTTAGTGTGTTATATTCCATTAAAAAAACTACATTTTATCTGGATGCATATCTAAATAATAATGGAAACAATATCATTAATTGTTTATAATTTTTTCATATTGCATGTGAATTTAAGTTCAGTGGTTATGAAACTTTGAAACACAGCTGCTTGAGCAATGCAGGGGTTAGGGACACCAACATAGTTGAAAGTCTGTGTATAACTTTTGACATCTCCAAAACTTAGCTACTAGTGCCTTCTGTTGACCTGAAGACTTATAAAATAAACATTCAATTAACATATATTTTATATGTTATGTATATTATATACCATATTTTCTCAGTAGAGTTAGTTAGCAAAAAGTGATTAAGAAAACTACAAGAAAGAATAAATATGTTTCCATTACTGTACTGTGTACTGTACTAATGCTATAAATTTGTGTCATCTGTTTATAAGAATCACCTTTCTGAAAATGGTGAGTAATCACAGCTGCAGACCCCAATTTAAGGTATCTATTAAGAAACTCAACTTTTTTTTGGATAATGTCATGACTTTTCTCTGCTTCTTGGGAATACTTCTTGCACCACTAGTGGCACTTTGTGTCAGTACCAACATATTACTCAAGGTTTATGATATTACACTAAACATGATGATCACTTTTGACTGAGATACACAATTTATTGGCGAGATGAACCATGTAACCCGGTGTTTAAAGCAGATACAACACTTGATATCACCGTGAGAGCAACAGTGCATAGTAGGGAAAATGTAATGCGCTTATGATTAATACCACATCTATATATTTGTTTACATTTCTCTCTACCATGAATGGTACCATGTATGGTCTGTGTCTGTGTGCACAAATTTGGATACATTTTAACTTTCACAGTAAATCTGATATATATTTTTGGTAGTAAATCTAAATTAGGGTAGTATTTGAATATATTTTATGCATTCATAACATTCCTAACTTTTTAAAACGTTTTCTCTTTTAAAATTTTAAATATGTGGGGTACAATTCAGGGTTAGGTATACAAATGTTTATTATGCAGGTAACCTTGATGATGAGGTAACCTTGTTGATGAGGTATGTCTCCCACCCCCGGCAATTTCCCACTACTGCCAATCGTTTTCAATATTTCTTGGTTACACAGTTGATCTGTGAGCTTTTTCAAATTGTCTCAAAAAAAGTTTCAATATATTTATTTTATAAAAATTTGCATATAAGTGAACCCACAAAGTTCAATCCCATGTTGTTAAAGAGTAGCTATAACTCTATATGTTTTAAAAATTTTTTTAGAGACAAAGTCTCACTCTGTTGCTCAGTCTGGAGTGCAGTGGTGCAATCATAGCTCACTGCAGCCTATAACTAATGGGCTCAAGTGATTCTTCCTCCTCAGCCTCCTGAAGAGCTAAGACTACAGGTGAGTGCCATCATGCCTGGTTGATGTTTTACTTTTTAAAATTTTTTTTTTTTTTAATTTTAAAGATGTGGGGTACAATTCAGGGTTAGGTATACAAATGTTCATTATGCAGGTACCCTTGCTGATGAGGTGTGCCCCTCCCTCCCCTGGCAGTTTCCCTCAACTGTCAATCCCACCTCCCTCCCCTCAGTTTCTCACTACTGCCAACCCCTTTCTTAAAGTATTATGATAATTGTTCAAGGTCCACTTATAAGTGAGAACATATGGTACTCTGTTCTTTTTGTAGAGACAGAATGTTACTGTGAGGTGCAGGCTAATCTTGAACCTCTGACCTCAAATGATCCTCCCTCCTCAGATTCCCAAAATGCTGGGATTACAGGCATGAGTCATGGTGCCCAGAATATTTTGGGGGGAAAAAAAGTACAAAAAAATAAGTTGGTACTTTTGCTGTTGTTTTTCAATTATTTATTCTCATATCATTATATGCAGAACACAAGAACAGAGAAATACAGTGAATATTAAAATTTTGAAAAAAAAGTGCAGCAGATTTTTATTCAGCAACTATTACATATTAGACAATATACTAAGTGCTTGTGAATCAACTAAAGTAAAACAATCACAACTCAAACACTATGAAACATATATTTAGAAAAAAGATATAGACTATGTTTGTCTATTGGTGCAAGACCAGGACTAAAGAATGGTGCCTTACATGTTACAGAATTCAGCTCAACTGAAAGCAAAATACCACAAGTTTGCAGTATGTATTCTTTAGGAATAAACAGTTGCCATTGTCTTGACAACATTGGTATAAACAAAAATATACAGTTGTCTTTACTCCCAAATCTCTGACAGTTTATTCTATTAATGTTAAGTATGAATATCCAAAAAGGGTAGGCATGGTTTCTCGAACTTAGTTTTCTATATAATTCTTTCATAAGAATGATGTTTTAAGGAACAAATTTGAGTCTTATGTATAATATTTATTTTACCAAAATTGTTTGATCTGATATTTCTCTGTTCTGGGTCCTGCTTCTCATACAAGTTCTATTGGATTCCTACAACTAGTTTTCATCTATTCAGAAATTATGTATTTTGAGACTCACATAATTTTTTATGTATTTGGCTAAGAGTTACCCTGAATCATTATTTCAGACTGTATACAAGTTCCCTGTAACTTCCTTTTAAATGTATACCTGTTACACCAGAGCATTGCTTTGTACCAATTATGTATCATTTGACAGTTACCTTTCAAGTCTATATATTTCCTTCAAAGTTATAAAAACTGATTTTTCTTATTTTCATTTGTTAGAAATACTGAGAATATAATATATACTCGTATAGTCATCCCTCAGTATCCATGGCAGATTGGTTCTAGGATACCCTGTGGATACCAAAATAAAATATTGGGTAAGTATAAATGTTTTACTCCCTCTTTATCTGTCTCATTATATAAATTCTCTATATGATAAGGAAACTGCTAACATAGCAAATACAATATGACAGTATAAATATAAAATTTTTTCATATGCAAAAGCAACACATTTATTTTAGTATCATTACTTGTGCTGTTTCAGATACTAAATATTTATGAATGTTATTTTGATAAAAGAAAACTAGTATAAAATAGCATTTTTAAAACAGATTAATGTTCTTTAATTAAACTTTTTTCTTCATTTAATGATA
Source organism: Carlito syrichta (assembly GCF_000164805.1). Taxonomy (NCBI): domain Eukaryota; kingdom Metazoa; phylum Chordata; class Mammalia; order Primates; family Tarsiidae; genus Carlito; species Carlito syrichta. Next base: position 6,785 of record NW_006996960.1, read on the forward strand.
AGGATGGTACCAAACCTATACCGATTTACTTCTTTATTTCTATTGTAGCTTTCCTAAATAAAAGAAAGATTTCCTCTGACATTGTCTGTTTAAATATGGCATGTTATCCTGCAAATTAAAAAAGAAATCTGTAGTAATTTAATTTAATGTAACTTAGTGATTTTAAAAGACAATTCAATATTTACATGAACATATTTCACAATTTCAGAGCAAATTTTAGATCTTTTTTTAGAAAACTTCTATTTGTACTAATGCCTAGCCAAACTTCAATGGAATGATTAAGGCAAAATTGCTTATTTTTCCTATAACCTTCTTGAGACCTAAAATGTAAAGCAATGCTGTCTTTAATAAATAAACTGTCATTTACTATACTTGAATAATGCATTTGTATTTCCATATTTTACTTTTTTATAGTTTTATTTTATTTATTTTTATATTTTTATTATAGTTATAGCAATCCCTTCTTCTTTAGTTGTTGTAACTGACTAAAGGTTTAGAAGGTAAAACTATAGATTATTTTTCATGTTGCCATTGATGCCACCATGAAAAACAAAAAATGTATACCAAATGTCCCCAAATATCTTAGTCTTTTTATCCTAGAAACAGAACCTGGGACAAAGGTCTATGCCTGACTAGCTTATTAACGAGTCAAATTTAAGATAAACCAGAAAGAATAAAAAAGAGAGTAATGTGAGCAAAAAGTGAGAACCAATAACATACATTAAATTCTTTATCCTAATCTATCAACTGAAATAAACTTCAACATGCATGTATTATTTCTATGTATTATCCTCATATATAACTTCAGATTTTTCTGTCAAAATTTTCTTACTCTATCAATTGATATTATGGATTGTTGCCTCTAAATCATCTTAAAAATTGTTTAAAAATTAAAGACTATACCTTTTGATTCCTGACAAGATGAAGTAACACAGACTAGCATTGCCCTTCTAATTAAATTGCTAAAATAATAATAATGATTTATAAAGCTAGCAAAAATATAAGAAAGAAATGGCCCAGGCTTTGAATCTCAAGCAACATATGAGAGTAATTCCTGAGAAATAGTTTTAAAAAGGTGAGTCCTAAAATTGCCCTAAATTACTGCCCTGAACAAGTTTCTGGACCATGATACAGACACAAAGAACTGTAGAAGAACCACAGGGTCTCTCTCAGCTGAGGAGAAGAAGTTGTTGGTCTAGGGAGACCAAGACAGCAAGAGTTTGTAGAAAAGAGTACCAAATAGGAGAAGACTGCAGAAAGAGATACAGAGTGAAAGAAAAAGAGACAGACAGAGAGAGAGAGAGAGAGAGAGAGAGAGAGAAGCAGAACAGACATACAAAAAAAGAGACAGACAAAGAGAGACCTTGCATGCTAGTTTTTGGGTCTTCAGTCAAGAACTAATCAATGCCTGCCCATGTGAAGGAACTACCAAGAGTCAGGAAATACTAAAACAGAATAATAACACAAATCTGTAAAGGTCACAAAGGACCAGGATACAAAAGATATGAAGAAGACAAAATATAATTTCTAGAGACAAACACTACTACAAAGACTGGGATAAAAAATTTACCACATGAAATTATCAGCAAATTCAATACTGTATAAGAAAATATTAGTGAATTTGAGGTGACAATATAAATGATTATAGAATACAAATTTTAAAAGTTAACAAGAAGCAAAGACAAAAAGGGATTACAAAATAGCAAAAAAAACCACAAAAACGTGAACAAAGCATAAATAAGCAGCGGGAAATTTTCAAGTGAAAACTGGAGTCAATGAAAGACAAAAAGGAGAAGGGACTACTGAAAAAAGAAATTCTGAAAGAAAAAACAGTTGAAAATTTATTAAATTTAATGAATAACATAAACTCTAAGAACAAAGAAGCTCAAGAAACTCTCCCACGATATGAAGAAAATTACTTCAAAATATGTTGTAATAAAATTGCATAAAAATGTGATGAAGCAAGACTAAAAGTGGACAGAGAAAACATTACATAAAACATAATGACAGCAATTTTTTATTTGAGCAATGCAACCTGAAAGATAGAAGGTTATCCATCTTTAAAACACTGGCAAACAGCAATAACTAATAATAATAGAAACAACAAAACCCTCAAGTTAGAAATATACTTATATATATTTCAAAAACAAAGGCATGGTAAAGATTTTCTCAGCTATACAAAAGGTAAAACACTTCATTGCAGGAGACTTGTGTAATAATCAAAAACAAAGGGCCCTCTCAAGAAAGACGGAAAATAACACTAGATGGAAACCTTACTCTACTTGGCTTGAATAGCACTTTAGAGTATAAGTGTATGAGTAAATATATTTTCTCTTTTATCTTTTAAAATAAATTAACTTGCTTCAATCAACATCATTGATAATAACCACGTTAGTTGTACCTACAAATATGTTATATATTTTCAGATTACAAACAGAACTCATGCTTCTAAAACAAACAAAACAAGGCTGCCCACTCTCACTCCTTTCAATCAACATAGTGTTGGAAGTCCTAGCTTCAGCAATCAGACGAGAGAAGGAAATCAGTGTTTCCAAATAGGAAAAGAGGAAGTCATGCTATCCCTCTATGCTGACAATATGATTCTATACCTCGAAAGTTCAAAGAATGTGTCAAAAACCTTCTTGCACCAATAAAGGACTTTGGCAAAGTCTCAGGGTACAAAGTCAACATGCAAAATACAGTCACATTCTTATACACCAACAACAAACAGGCAGAATCCCATTCACAATAGACACACACACACACACACACACACACACACACACACACACACACAAAATGAAATAACTCATCATCTTCCTAACCAGAGAAGTAAAAGACTTTTACAACCCAAAACTAAAAAGCATCGCACAAAGCAATCAAAAAACACAAACAAATGAAAAAATATAATATTCCATGCCCGTGGATTAGAAGAATCAACATTGTTAAGATATCCATTCTACCCAAGACAATCTACAGATTTAATGCAATATTCGTTAAATTAGCAGCATTATTCTTCTCAGACCTGGAAGCAATAATACAAAAATTCATATGGAATCATAAACAATGATGAATAGCCAAAACAATACGCAGCGAAAGAAACAAAGAAGGAGCAATCACACTTCCAGACTTTAAACTCTATTATAAGGCTACAATACTCAAAACAGCCTGGTATTGGTACAAGGACTGGCATTTAGACCCATGGAACAAGATAGAGATTCTGGAAGCAAAGCCTAAATTTCTCAATAGCCCAGCTTCGACAAAACCTCCACCAACAACCACTGGGGAGAGAACTTAGTAAATGGTGCAAGGAAAACTTGCTGACCACATGCAGAAGATTAAAACAAGACCCCTACCCATCATCATACACAAAAAACAACTCTAAATGGATCAAAGACCTAAACTTAAAACCTCAAACAATAAGAACCTTAGAAAACACAGGAGATACCCTTATGGAAATTGGAAATGGCAACCAATTCCTGATCAAAACCTCAAGTACCCATGCCATAAGACATAAGATAGGCAAGTGGGACCTCATCTAACTGAAAAGCTTCTGCAAAGCCAAAGAAACCATCCAGAGTAGGGGGAAAGCCCACAGACTGGGAAAAATATTTGCCATCTGTATATCTAACAAAGGCCTAACATCTAGGATCTACAAGGAACTCAAACATGCCAAAAAGAAAAAAATATAGTCCTATTAAAAAGTAGCCAAAAGATATGAATAGACACTTCTCAAAAGAAGACATACAAGCAGCCAACAGACATATGAAAAAATGGTCAGCCTCACTAATCATCAAAGAAATGTAAATTAAAACTACACTGAGATACCACCTAACTGCAGTCAGGATGGCCATCATCAATAATTCAAAAAACAAAAGATGCTGGTGAGGACTCGGGGAAAAGGAAGTGCTCCTTCACTGCTGGTGGGAGTGTAAACTAGTACAACCTCTGTGGAAAACATTGTAACGATTCCTAAAAGATCTAAAAATAGGCCTTCCATATGGTCCAGCAATCCCCCTTCTGGGAATATACCCAGAAGAACACAAATCATTCTATTAAAAAGATACCTGTACATGCATGTTTATTGCAGCACTATTCACAATAGCAAAAATATGGAACCAATCATGGTTCCCATCCAAAGTAGACTGGATTAAAAAAAATGTGGTACATATACACAATGGAATGTTATGCAGCCATAAAGAAGGACACAATTATGAACTTCGCATTAATTTGGATAGATTTAGAGTCTGTACTACTCAGTGGTCTATCACAGAAACAAAGAACTTAGTACCACGTGTTATACTCATAAGCAGACCCTGAACAACTATCGTAATACTACAAGAAAGGGATTGGCAGTAATGGGAAAACTGCCAGGGAAGTGGAAGGGGGTATATTCATCAACAAGGGTACCTGATCTCAAACTAGGTGAAGCGGGGACTAAAGTGAGACACAAACTTTACCTGTACAATGACCATCTGTATACCTAACCCTGAATTGTACCCTATATCTTTAAAATAATTTTTTAAAAGATGGTTAAAATAGAAATAAAAAACTCATACACCTATTTTCATTGTGAATACACAAATAACTTTAAAATAAGTGAATATAAAAATATTATGCTATGACCAGGCAAAGAACACTGTAGTAATATCATAATATCCAATTAAATAGATTTCATATCAAAGACAATTACCAGGAATAAAGAGGCCATTCTCAAAATGAGTAAGGATTAATCTATTATGAGAATATAATAATATTTATGCACCTAATGACACAGCTTCAGAACATAGAAAGTGAAAACTTATAGAGCTACAAGGGAAAATACATATACCCATAATGATTTCAGTCAGACTTTTAATCTCCTTCTCTGGATAACTGATAGAAGTAAGTTTATAAGCAGTCAGTAAGGGCATAACTGATGTAAAAAACACAATCAAACTGAATGAGTTAACATTTGGAGAACACTTCTCTAAGAGCAGAATATGCTTTCCTTTCTATATCTGCTTCTGAGTGGATCACCATTTACTAGATTTTCAACAAACACCAATTAAATGCTTGAGAAGACTGAATTTAATCAAAGAAGGAAGGAAGAAAGGAAGGAAAGAAAGGAAGGAGAGAGTATACCTGTGATATCTCAAAACTGTCAAATGACCTTTAATAGAAAAATGTGATGTGATTGATAATATAAAATAGTGCCATATATTTGCTGAATGTATAGATTATATGCAAAAGAATACAAAGAAACTTGTTTTATGTAGATAGGATTTGAATTTAGCTATACATTCTAATATTTGATAAGAGAGGATGGCATTTGAGAAAATATCTTTGATATTTACATATAATCATTGTATAGCAGGGACAATTGGGGTCTTCGGCTCCAGAACGAAGAAGTCTCTTACAAAAGACAATTCACCATACATTCCAATTTAAGTTACTCAGCTATGTCTGATTAATTTTTCTAAAACAGATGCCATTTTGTTAAATGCAAAGAAGTTAAGCAACTTGCCCATGAAAGCGAGCAGGAAGACTGGAATTTGCATCTAAACAGTCTGATCCAGTTTCAACCACAACGCTATCCTGACTTTCAAAAGGTAATGATGTATATGTAATAAAATGTTATGTGTGCTATTATAGCATAGTCCAGGAACCCTGAGGTCACAAAACAGGAAGACTCATGCCTTTATTTGGTGAAATTATTTTCAACTTATTATTTCTTATTCTGTGAGGTTTGTTTGCCTGTTTAACCTGACAGAATAAAGATGAACTCCCTCTAGGGTTTATATGCAAATACATTACTTATATCTTACTGTGATTGGCTACATATGCATGAATCACTGGTAAAATTATAGCTTCTATGAAGACTGTGCCTTGTTGAATGTATTGTTTTATCCCTTAGATATTTCACAGTGTCTGATGCAGAATATATAAAATATATTGTGCTTAACAGAGGTTGGACTAGGGTATACTCCCACCAGCAGTGTAGAAGTGTTCTCTTCCCCATATCCCCTCCAGTGTCTGTTGTTTTTTGAGTTATTGATGATGACCATCCTGACAGAAGTGTCTCAGTATGGTTTTAATAGTGATTAGTGAGGCTGAGCATTTTTTCTTGTATCTGTTGGCTTCTTGTATGTCTTCTCCTGAGAAATGTCTATTCATATCTTTTGCCCACTTTTTATAAGGGCTGTTTTTTGTTTTTGTTTTTGTTTTTTTTCCTTTCACCATATTTGAGTTCCTTGTAGATCCTGGATGTTAGACCTTTGTCAGATATATAGTTGGCAAATACTTTTCTTTCCCATTCTGTGGGCTGCTTCCCCACTCTCTTGATGGTTTCTTTTGCTTTGCAAAAGCTTTTCAGTTTGATGAGGTCCCACTTGTCTATCTTATCTCTTATGGCATTTGCTTTTAGAGAGTTGAACAAGAATTGATTGCCTATTCCAATTTCCATAGGATATTTTCTACATTTTCTTCTAGGCTTCTTATAGTTTGAAATTTTACATTTAGATCTTTGATCCATGTAGAGTTGACTTTTGTGTGTGGTGATAGGTAAGGGTCCTGTTTCTATCTTCTTCATGTGGTAAGCCAGTTTTCCCAGCACCCTTTACTGAATAGATTCTCCCTCCCCAGTGGCTGTTGTTGTTGGAGACTTTGTCAAAGATTAGTTGATTGAGGTTTTACTTCTGAAATCTCTATCCTGTTTCATTGGTCTGTATGTCTGTTCTTGTACTAATATCAGGCTGATCATTGTAGCCTTATAGGATGTGGGGAAAAGTGGATGTTTCTCCATTGTGGGTGGGAGTGTAAACTAGTACAATCTCTGTGGAAAACAGTGTGGCAATTTCTAAAAGATCTAAAAATTGATCTTTCATATGACCCAGAAATCCTCTTTCTGGGAATATATCCAGAGGAATGCAAATCATTCCATAAAAAAGATACATGCATGTGTGTTTGTTGCAACATTATTCACAATAGCAAAAAGCATGAAATCAACCATGCTGCCTATTGAAAGTGGACTGAATATAGAAAATGTGAGACGTATACACGATGGAAGATCATAGTCATAAGCAAAACAAAATTACGGACTTCACAGAAACTTGGATGTATTTACAATTTATTATACTTATTGATTTATCACAGAAACAAAGGTCAGAGTACTACATGTACTCACTCATAAGTGGACTCCGAACATTTATCATAACACTGTAAGAAAGGAATTGACAGTAGTGGAACACTGCCGGGAGAAGGGAGGACACATAACATCAATAAGGGTACCCAAACTTTACCTGTATGATGACCACTTATGCATCTAACCCTGAATTGGACCCTACATCTTTAAAATAAAAATAATATAAAAATAAATAAAATATATTGTGATTGCAACATAGAATGAGCAATAACTAAAACAGACATCTTCAAATGCAGTGCAACCTTGGGCTTATATTCAATTGTAATTGCTCAGATTTATAATATGCATGTTTTAGCCTTTTTATAGTTTCCCTTTTCAATGTGCTTTCACATTATGACAATTACATTAAAAATTACAGTCACTTAATAATAATAATTCTGTTCAGTTTCTGAATTTATTAGTTTTGACTTAAATCTCTTCCACCCTTCTGACTGTGCAGTGAAGCACTGGTCATCAGATTTTGGTAGTGTAAATAAAATCTAAAATATGTGTATGTAAATAAATGGTATCATATTTTTATTTATAGTGATATATAGAGAGATAGTCATTTTAACAACCTCTTAGCTAATCAGAATTTTTTCTTTGTTAAAAATCTATTATGTTTCAACTTTATTTTATTTGCCATTAGTTGTTTAAATTTGCCTTTGAAATGGTTATTGTTGATTTCAATTATTCACAAGTCTAAAGTGTTAAGAATACATTTATTCCACATTGCCTATATATTGGAAGTAAAAATTAAGCTAAAGAGTACTAATGTAGCAGTTTCTTGTAGACACAGCTATATTTAAAAGCTCAACTTAAGCCAAATTTATTCTGCAAGTGCAATTTAATCTTTTAAATTACTCCTCTTGGATTTTGCCATCTGACATCTATTAGGGAAGTTGCTCAGTGGTGTTCTGTTAAAAATAATATTTTACATAACTTTTGTGTGTAATATTACTTCCAAAGTACAATAGACACTCTTAAAATGTATTTACTTTTGGAAATTCGGGTGATAGCTGGGGCCTATAATTTTTCCTCTTTATTTATCACAACTCACCTCAATTTATAAAATCAGAATAAAACATGTTGTTTAATGTCATTCAGTGTAATTCTTGATACTCCCATCTTGCAAATAGGCATAATATTAAAGAAACAAAAACAAACATGAAATTCTATGTCCAGCAGAAATAGTTTTCTTTTTATATTCCACAATTTATTAACTGCATTAATATCATTTGGTTACTTTTCATCTCACACACATAATGGTCACTTATGAGCCTTGCAGTATTCTGATACAGTGTAGGCACTGCCTGTCTCAATCACTCAGGAGAAAACACAGGAAATAGAAATCACTCTAGGTATTTTAATCAGTAATAGATGGAACACAGGGATTGAAGACTTACAAAATCATTATAACAGCTAAACAGAAAAAAAAAAAGAGTTGTTTGAAAGTTGACTCACCTAAAAAGTCAATCACTGGAGCAAAATTGGCCCATTTTGAAAACATTCTGCTGCCATGGTAGAAAGCTGGAAAACAAGCACATGAAACACTAATTCAGAGATTATGAAGTCATATTAAGTAGTCTGCATTCCCACCAATATTTTTGACACCAGAAGCTAGAAAGCATTCTACTACATTTGTCAGGAAACCATAATAATATAAGAAAGCAGCAACAAGGCGGGCTCGGTGGCTCAGCCTGTAATCCCGCGCCTTTGGGAGGCTGAGGTGAGTGGATTGCCTGAGCCCGCGGGTTTGGGACCCGCCTGGGCAGCAAGACCTCATCTCTACAATAAATCAAAAAATCAGCCGGGCGTGGTAGCGCATGCCTGTAATTCCGGCTACTTGGAAGGGTGAGGTGGAAGGATCTCCGGAGCCCAGTAGGTTGAGGTTGCGGTGGCTGGGAGTGGTCACTGCACTCCAGTCTGGGTGACAGAGTGAGACTCCAACGCAAAAAAAAAAAAAAAAAAGAAAGAAAGCAGCAACAAAAATTGCAATAAGATTGCCTCTGTGAAACTCCTGCCAACTGAAACACATAAAGAAGCCTCTAGAAAGCAGGCCCAGTTACTCATCAAAAAGCCAATAACAATATTTTTCCTTTTTTACAGAATAATTCATAGAGGTTTTACAGTTTACTTAATTTAATTTTTAATTTTTTTTTAATTTAGTTGTATTGTAGTGGCTGAATATTCAATCCAAGAGACCACCAAGAGCCAATTCCAATGAAAGTTCAAGAGGGTCTTTATTTGCAATCTCGAGCCTGGACCTCTGTCGACAACCGATGCAGTGGAGTACACCCAGAGTCCCTGACTTCCTTAAGCAGATACCTTTTATGTTTTTACACAAAGGGAGGAGGAGTTTGGGGGGGCTTTCCAGTTTTGTTACCATTTAATTGGGTAGTAACCTTTGGTGGTCAGCTCAATTGTGGGGGATTGGCTAGCTTGACTCGGGCTGACCTTAGCCCACTAGCTGGGGAAGTTGCAGAGACATTTGGAAACTTTAGGTGATTTTCCCCTGGCACCTGATTGGTTGTTGCTAAGAGGAAAGTGGGTCAAGGGAAGGGATTGAAGCTTGAACTGGAGCTTTGCAGTTTTTCCCATAACTGAAACTTTAAACAGCTACAGGTTATGTTTTAAAGCAGAAAACTAAAATGGCTGTGCTATTTGTCCACAAGCTGATTTCATATTTATTGGGTTATAGCATGCTCTTAACCTAAGTTTATGGTATATTGTATTATGGTTCTCTCATTCCCCCCTTCTCATGAGGGTAGAGTGAATCTAATCTTAGATTTCTTTAACATGCTGAGTCGTCCAGAGGCACCTGTTGGTATGTTGTCTGAGGACCATAAGTTGCACAGTGTTTATTCTAGCTTTTATAAAAGTTATTGACTTATTTAAAATACATGGACCGAAAGTTAGCAACACCAAGAGTATGATCACGGGACCTATTAAAGCAGACAATAGTGTGGTTAATCAAGGTGAGTAGTTAAACCAGTTTTTAAACCATCCCTGTCTCTGCTCCCACTCTAATTTGCGCTTAGCCAAATCTTCTCGCACCTTAGCCATGAATTCCTTTACTATCCCTGAATGGTTGGTGTAGAAACAACATTCTTCTCCCAGGGTGGCACAGAGGCCACCTTGCTGATGGCTTAAGCCTCTACGGTTTTGCAGAACTACTTCAGACAGAGAGGTTAGGGATTCCTATAAGTGTGAAATAGAAGTTTCTATTTTTTCTATGTCAGAATCTATTGCAGCCCGAAGGCTACTGTAATGATGGGATTGAGTGGCTAGGGAGGCGATACCTGTCCCTGCCCCGGCAAGGCCTAGTCCTAGCAACACTGACAGGGTTA
>NW_006996961.1:0-588 GCF_000164805.1 Carlito syrichta
TCTGTATGTCCTTTCTAGTGAGATGGGTCTCTTGAAGGCAGTATATTGTTGCCTGGTGATATTTTATCCATTTTGTCATTCTATGTCTTTTCAGTGGTGCGTTTAGTCCATTCACAATCAGACTAATTATTGAAATGTGAGAGTTCATCCCTATCATGGAGTTCTTATTGAGTTATTGTTCTTCCACTTGGTTTTTTCTTTTTTCTTTTTCTTTTTTTTTTGTCTTTCTTTTGCTTTTGGGGTTGGTTCGTGTATATTTTATTCTTTTCCCTGTACTCTTGTGAAGAATGCTGTTCTTTTTTCCTTTTCTTCTGTGTTTAGTACTTTCTTAAGTGTTTCATGTAGAGATGGTTTTGTGGTTGCATAAGTTCTTAGGGATTGGATATCTGGGAAAGATTTTAATTCTCCCTCACTGATGAAGCTTAGCTTGGTTCGGTAGGTTATTCTTGGTTGAAATTGTTTATCCTTTAGGACTTTGAAGATAGGGCTCCAAGCTCTCCTAGCCTGCAGAGTTTCTGCAGATAAATCTGCTGCTATTCTGATTGGTCTTTCCATGGTGGGTGATCTGGCCTTTTTCTCTTTGCTGCC
>NW_006996962.1:0-1012 GCF_000164805.1 Carlito syrichta
CGCAAACGAGCTGACTTAACTAGCTAGCTACCTAGCTAGCCAGTTACTTTACAAGCTGAAATAGCTAGCTAGATACGTAGCTAGCTCTCTATCTAGCTAACTGACTTAACCAGATGACTTAAATTGTCAGTTAGTTGACATAACTAGCTGACTTAACTAGCTAGATACCTAGCTAGCCAGCTCCCTAGCTAGCCACCTGAATAAACTAGCTGAAATAACTAGCTGGACAGCTGTCTAGACAAATGACTTACCTAGCTTTTTAACTAGCTAGTGAGCTGGCTAGCCAACTGACTTAATGAGGTGACTTAACTATCTAGCCATCTGGGTAGTCAGCTGACTTAACTAGTTGATTAACCAGTTAGGCCACCTACCTGACCAACCTGCTAATGAGCCGGCTTATCTTGCCAGCAACCTAGCTAGCCAGTTAGCTATCTAGATGACTTAACTAGCTGACTTAACTAGATAGACATCCGGCTAGCCACCCGGCTTCACTAGCTAGACAACTAGCTAGCCAGCCAGCTAGCCAGCTCACTTAACTCACAGAATTAACTAGCTAACTAGCCGGCTGGTCAGCAAAGTAATTAGCTAGCTACCCTCCTAGCCAGGTGGCTAGCCAGCTGACTTAAATAGCTGAGTTAACCAGCTAGCCAGCGGGCTATCCAGTTCACTTAACTAGCTAGCTACCTAGCTACCCAGATGGCTAGCCACCTGAATTAACTAGCTGATTTAGCCAACTAAACAACTGGCTAGCCAGCTGACTCAACTACGTGACATCTCATTAGTCAGCAGGCTACCCAGCAGACTTAACTAGCTGACATCAGTAGATAGCCAGCTGGCTAGCCAGTTGAGTTAATTAGCTAGCTTCCTATGTATCCCGCTGGCTTGACAGTTGACTTAGGTACCTAGTTACCTAGTTATCCAGCTAACTAGCGGGCTGACTTTACTAGGTGTCTTAACTAGCTAGCCAACTGGCTAGCCAGTTGAATAAACTAGTTGGCTACACAACTAGGCA
>NW_006996963.1:0-767 GCF_000164805.1 Carlito syrichta
GGTACTACTCTGTAATAGGTGACAGAGTACAGTGCCTCTTCTGCGATGGATGCCCCAGTAACAAGTCTTCTGCCATAATAAATGCCCTAGTAACTAGCCCTCCCTGTATTAGATACACTGTTGACTATCTTACTTCTGTGATGGGTGTCCAAGTGACTGGTCCTACTCTATGATGATTGCCCCAGTGACAGACTATTCTTTGTGATTTGTGCCCTAGTGACAGAACCTCCACCACAATGGTTGCAACAATGACTTGGACATTACCATAATGGCTGCCACAATGACTAACCCTCCTGTATGAAGTAACTGTGTTGGCAAGCTAGCTAGATAACTACGTAGCTAGCTATTTCATGTTGTAAAAATAGCTGGCTATTTAGAAAGCTAGCTAGTTAAGTCAGCTTGTTAAGTGAGTTGGTTAGCTAGTTAATCAGCTAGTTAAGTCAGCAGGGTAGCCAGCTGCCTAGTTGTGTATCTAGTTAGTTAAGTCAGCTGGCTATCAAGCAGGCTAGCTAGCTAAGTCACCTAGTAAAGTCAGCCTGCTAGCCAGCTCGTTAGCTAGGTAGCTCGGTTAAGTCAACTGGCAAGCCGACTTGTTAAGGCAGCTCATACGTTGGCTCACTCAACAACTGACTAGATAAGTTGACTCTACAGTCAGCTCAATCGCTGGTGTACTACTTAAGTCTTCTGACCAGTCAGCTCACTTGCTAGCTGACTAAAGTCAGCTGACCAGTCAGCTCACTAGCTAGACGAATAGTTAAGTCAGCTGA
>NW_006996964.1:0-673 GCF_000164805.1 Carlito syrichta
GCACTGTAGGGTGGAGGTGGTCCTTTTTGCAGTTTTGAGATTTAATTAAGGGGAGAGCTGTGATTCAAAATCTGTCTGCAGGTCCTGGTATTCACTGACAGGTGTGTGGATAATGTAGAACCCTCTTCCCACTGCCCTGGAATCTGTCCGTGCAGTGGGGCTATAGGTTTACTCCCTGAAATAAAATGTGGTTAGCAGAGGGGAGAGAATGGAGCAGATAGTGGGTTGAAGAGGGGAGTGGAGAGATAGAGGAGTAAGGGGGGAAACAAACGAGTGTGCCAACAAATAGAGAGAGAGGCCTATACTGAAACAGATAAAAACAATAGACCACAGCTACAGACGAACCAACTCTCATACAAAAAATAAAAAATAAAAATAAAACATATAGTGATGCTAACATACAAGCTAACCAACCACCTTGTTAGTGTGCTGTTCCTCTATACAAAGATATGGTTTACAGAGAGAAGAAAAGAGAAGAAAAAGCAAAAGGAAAAAAGAAAAAAGGGAACAATACAGTAGGAATAGAATTAAGTCATTAAACTAATAGAATCAATGAAGCACACTCTGAGACATTTCGTTTAAGTCCAATGTCCTTTCAGGTCTGATTTCTAGTTTTCTTTCCAGCTGGTAATTAGTTTGCAGTTAGGGTCAGTTGCCCCTGATCTGCTCTGAA
>NW_006996965.1:0-664 GCF_000164805.1 Carlito syrichta
TACCACATGTACTCATTCATAAGGGGATCCTGGACATTTATCATAATAGGGATTGGCAATAGCGGACCACTCCCAGGGGAGAGGGGATGAAATAATATCAATAGGATACCTGATCCCAAACCAGACGAAGTGAGGATAATGAAAGGATTAAACTTCACCTGGATGATGACCACTGATTTTCCTAACCTTGAATTGTGCCACACAACTTTTAAAAAACTTTTTTAAAAAACTCATATTGCCTAAATCTAGGTGCTGGCTATATGGATTTCTACAATATTTTCCTATATGGTTATAACATTCATAATGAAAATATTGGTTTTCTTTAAAAAAATGAAAAGAAAACAACAAAATGAAGGCCAATGTAGGATGTCTTGTATCTATGGGCACCTGATGTAGGCTCACTAAGAAACCCCTATCCGTGAGAAATGCAGGGAAAGTCATGAGATGGGGCAGGATCTCGTGTGCCCAGTTGGTACAGATGATATGATGACGTCCCAGTAGCACGACTCTGTTTGAGTGATTGTCTTTGAGGCTCACCTTTGGCACATTATGATGGAGAAAAACCTGCCTTGGATTCGTCTCAAATATACCAACCGATTGCAAAGGATGGAACTACTATGTGGGACTAATTCCTCTACCGACAAGTGTTAGGAAGCTTACCATC
>NW_006996966.1:0-679 GCF_000164805.1 Carlito syrichta
TAACTAGCTAGCAAGCTGACATAACTAGATGACTAAACTAACTACCTACCTAGCTATGCAGCTGGCTTAACTAGGTAAAATACCTAGCTAGCCAGATGGCTAGCCATCTGAATTAACGAGCTTTTTGACTACCTAATCAGCTGGATAGCCAACTGAATTAATGAGTTTACTTAACTAGCTAGCCATCTGGTTGCCAGCTGACTTAACTAGCTGACTTAACCAGCTAGTCAGCTGGCTACCTATATAGCCAGCTGGCTAGCCAGCTGACTAACCTAGATGACTTAAGCTTGCAAGTGGGCTAGCCAGTTCACTTAACTATCTTGCTAACTACCTAGCTAGCAGGCAAGCCAGCTGAATTAACTAGGTGCATTGAAGAGCTAGCCTGCTGGCTAGCATGCTGACTTATCTAGCTAGCTACCTACGTAGCCAGCTGGCTAGAGAGCTGACTAAAATAGATGTATTAACCAGCTATCAGCTGACAACTCGCTGACATCACTAGCTACTCAAGTAGCTATCTAGCTAACTTAACTATCTAGTTAACTACCTTGCAAGCTGGCTAGCCAGTTCTTTTATCTAGCTGAATTAACCAGCTAACCAGCTAGCTAGTCAACTAACTTAACTAGCTCGCTACCAAGCTAGCTAGCTGGATAGCCAGCTGACTTGACTAGCTGACTTAACC
>NW_006996967.1:0-773 GCF_000164805.1 Carlito syrichta
AGTCTGGGTGTACCCGTCACCCCAGCCTGTGCACCTCATACCTGATACAGGTGATTTTTTTCATCCTTCACCCTTCCCACTTTCCCCTACCAAGTCTCCAATGTCCATTATGTCATTCTGTATGCCATTGCAGACCCCTAGCTTAGCTCCCACTTATAAGTGAGAATATATAGTATTTGGTTTTCTGCTCCTGAGTACTTCACTTAGGATAACTGTCTTCTTTTCCTTCCAAGTTGCTGCAAGATACATTATTTCATTCTTTTTTTATGGCTGAATAGCATTCTACCGTAATACACACACACACACACACACACACACACACGAATACTATTCAGCCATAAAATATATTCACACAGAATTCATATATATATATATATATATATGATGGAATGGTCTATTTGGGGACTCTTTATATGTGCCATGTAGTGTTTGTATACTATATATGAGTATAAGAGTTAGGTGGTCCTCATCTAGGGGTTCAAAAATTTCAAGGCCCTCTAATATCAACATAATATATTATAGCACAGATTTGCAAAGTAACTTTCGCTACAATGGCTACTAATTCACAGAGACTTGACTGTTGATCTATTAATGCATAGCTACACAATAGACTATACAAAAACGTACTGGCTTAAAAACAACAATTTATTCATATCTCTCATCATTCAGTAGGCTGAGTGGGTTCATCTAGAGAGCTTGGTTTGGGATCTCTCAATAACTTATTTGGGATCTGAGACTTGAGTCATCTGAAGATCAACTGGGCCAGACTTCCA
>NW_006996968.1:0-685 GCF_000164805.1 Carlito syrichta
GATTTAGCTGCTGAGGATAGCACTGGAAACCCAGGAAACAAAGAGGCTCGGCTGAAATGCGACCGAGGGTGTTGTCCAGAGACATACCTACTGTGTTCACAGTTTTGTTTTGATGGTGGTATTTTTTCAGTTTTCTGTGTGACTTTGTCACATAGTCTCAACCGTTTGATCAGTTAGCCAAGGGTCCCCCAAACAAGAACTCTTTTGATATTGATTTTAAGCTGGATTTACTGCTCAACACACACACACACACACACACACACACACACACACACACACACACACGACAAATATGTTCCAGCAGTGCCCTTCACCCTCAGTTAATCAGAAATGCTGCATTTTCATGCATATTACTGAGCAAGATTAATACGGCCCACATTTCTACTTCTGGTTAAATAGTACATAAAACAATCCCAATGGACACTATGTTAAGGCAGCTAAGTATCAGTCATAGCTGGAGAGGTGATAGGAAGAATAATACTCCAAAGCAATTCAGTTGGTTCTTTTCTGTCTTTGTCACCAAGTTCGATGTTTGGCTATGTGTAGTTGATACGAAAGGCAACTGCTTCCTCTCCAAAAGATTTATAGATGGTCTGAACTAAACAGCATGTCCTTTGTTTATAAAACAGTCATTCTGACACCTACAAAATGAGTGGCGACTTTGGATGAAGTGAGCAGTTCAGTA
>NW_006996969.1:0-783 GCF_000164805.1 Carlito syrichta
CAAAATGGGCAGAGATGAAAGAGAAAGGGAGAGACTTCTACTTCCAGCCAAGATGGAGGACTAGGCACTGGATTTAGCTTCCCCCTAAAACCAGCAAAAAAATCCTCAAAATATGTAACAAAACACTGATTTTAAAAAGCAGGATGGTGATGCTTGACAGGTGGGAAACTAACAAGGTGGGCCCTGTGGTTATTCTCAGTGTACTGTCTTAACATGGTTTCCAGGCCATGGTGCAAGAAGGGACCCCTAGGGGGTGAAAGTAATAAGGCTGAGTAATGAGGCTGTGGAAGTAATGAAGTTGAGAACATGGTGAGGCCCAGTTTGCAGGATGAGGAACAGGAGAGGAGGGAATGGAACAGAGACTGGTGGAAATCTGTCTCCTCACATATTCTGCAGAATATGATTGAGGTGTGCATGTGACAAGTCGTCTCAGGTCAGAGAAAGAACGACCCAAGAGGAATAGCAGAAAAAAGACACATCAATTACACCGCCAGGAAGAGTACTTATTCCCACCAGCCAAACTGTGAAAGTTCATGGCTCAGGGGACATTGAATACACAGAAGGGTGGGAAATACTCAGGCCTCAGTGGTGGGAAATACTCAGACCTAGGTTAAATTCTGCTACCAGCCTGCTGAATAAAGACTGAAAGCAACACCCAGAAAGATCAAAATGTTTATTGGTCACTTAACCAAACCCCAGAACAAAGTTTAAGATATTTACAGAAATTCAAAAGTTCACAGGTCCAACAAGATAAAATCACAATTCACAAAGTTTAACAATGAA
>NW_006996970.1:0-698 GCF_000164805.1 Carlito syrichta
AAGCTAAAGATGACAAGTGGTGAGTACACAGATAGGCAGAATACAAGTCCCAGAATTTAATCACTACCCTTGGTCTGTGCTCTCCATTTTTATACACAATACAAGAATACCCAGTAAGTGGGAAGGTGGGACACTATAATGGACATCTATGCTACATTTAACAGAAGCCAAAAATACACCAAGGAATATGTTTATTCCTGCCAAAGCTGATCAGTTCCCCTAAGCAACCACACTGTCATTAACTTCATTCCCTAATTTATTCCTTTTGTCTCTAAAAAGCATTTCAGAATTACCCTTATTGTAGTGTTTAACATTCCTAAATGTACACCAGAATTGAAGAAGGCATGTACAGAGAAGTAGTCCAAAGCAAGCAAGCTTAAGATTTGTCCTTGATTATAGATTTCATGAGGAAAAGCTATACTATGCCGCAACCAGGTGATACACAAAAAAAGAAACAATGACACCAAATGATAACTATTAGAACTTGGTCGCTGCCTCTTGCTTAAGAGAATGTCTTGTCCATGGTCCCTACAAAAAGTAATGAATGATAGCCATTGTTGAAAAGTTCCTGATTACTGTATTGGTGTGTAAAAGAGAGCATCTTGCTTACCAGGGACTAACTTCTCTCTTGATTCCTTTGTAGTCATGAAAAAATTCCCTGGAGATGGAGACTTCCGTTGAATTGCTACCCTCAAGCC
>NW_006996971.1:0-719 GCF_000164805.1 Carlito syrichta
CTCAGCTAGTTAATCAGCTAGATAAATAGTAAGCTAACTATTTAATTCAGGTAGTTAAGTCAGCTAGGTAACTAGTTAAGTCAGCCAGTTATGTCAGCTGGCTAAGTAGTTAAATCAGCTAGCTAAGTCAGCAAGTTAGTTAAGTCAGCTTTCTAATTTAGTCAGCTGGTTAAGACAACTAGCTAGGTAGTTAGCTAATGGGTTAAGTCACAGGTTGAGTCAGGTAGTTAGTTAGTTAACTAATGTGTTAAGTCAGCTGGTTGAGTCATCAGGCTAGCTAGTTAGCAAACGTGTTGAGTCAGCTGTTTGAGTAGGCTAGCTAGATAGTTAGCTAGCCAGTTAAGTCATCTGGATTAGTCAGCTAGCTAGCTAGTTAGCTAACGAGTTAAGTCAGCTGGTTGATTCAGCTAGATAACTCATTAGCTAACGAGTTAATTCAGATGATTAAGTCAGCTAGCTAGAATGTTAGATAACAAGTAAGCTAACTACGTAGCTATCTGGTTAAGTCAGCTAGCTAGCTAGGCATCTAACTATTTAGGTCAGTTTTGTTAGCTAGGTATCTAGGTAGTTAGCTAATATCTTAAGTCAGCTGGGTTAGCTAGGCAGCTAGCTAGTAGCTAACTATTTATGTCAGCTGCCTAGCTAGGTAGTTAGGTTGTTATGTAAGCTAGTTAAGTCAGCTGGCTAGCCAGCTGTCTAGCTAGGTAGCAGCCAGTTAA
>NW_006996972.1:0-816 GCF_000164805.1 Carlito syrichta
CAGCTAGTTAAGTAAGCTGGCAAGCCAGCATGATGCGTAGGTAGCAAGCTAGTTAAATCACCTGGCTAGCCAGCTGACTAATGAGTTAAGTCATCTAGTTGTGTCAGCTGGCTAGTGAGCTGGACAGGTAGATAAGTCATGTAGTTAATTCAAGTGGCTAGACATCTGGCTAGCTAGATAGCCAGCTAGTTAAGTCAGCTGGCTAGCCAGCTGTCTGGCTGGTTACATCAGCTAGTTAAGTCAGCTGGCTAGCCCCCTTGCTGGGTAGGTAGCTAGCTAATTAAGTCAGCTGGCTAGCCTGCTGGATAGCTAGTTAAGTCAGCTAGTTAAGTGAGCTGTTTGGCCAGTTGGCTATCTTGTTGGCTAGCTAGTTAAGCCAGTTGGCTACCCAGATGACTATCTACTTAAGTCAGTTTGTTAAATCAGCTAGTTCACCGGTTAGTAGTTAGGTGCCTGGCAAGTTAAGATGGCCGGTTATCAGGTTGGTCAGGTAGGTGGCCAGCTAGTTAAGACAATTGGTAGTTAAGCCAGCTGGCTAGCTTCTAGCCAACCAGGTATCTAGCTATTAAATTCAGCTGGCTAGCCAACTAGCCAGCCAACTAGCTAGTCAGCTAGTTAAGTCTGCTAGCTAGCCAGCTAGCTAGTTAAGTGAGCTAGCAAGTCAGCTAACTATTCAGCCCAGTAGCTATCTAGTTATGCCAGCTGTCTAGCCATCTAGTCAACCACGTAGCTAGCTATTTAAGTCAACTGGCTAGCCAGCTAGCCAGCCAACCAATTAGTCAGCTAGTTAAGTCTGCTAGCTACCCAACTAGCTAG
>NW_006996973.1:0-3962 GCF_000164805.1 Carlito syrichta
GCGGGAGCCTGGCACTGTCATGAGCGCCTCTATTACCATTGCGGTTTGCTGCCTAATAAGCTGGCTGCCACTCGTCCCTTCTTGCCAGGGGACCCACATTGGCACCATTATGGTCCAGGGCTTCAATCTCATTCCAGGATAATCTTTTCTCGGATACTGTGAATGCCTCCCACATCCCAGTACCTGCTTCCTTGGGTAACTCACCTATTTCTCTCCCATGGCTACAGGCTACAGGGTCTTTAAATGCACAGATACTATTAAAAATTACAAAAGGGCTTTCACAGCCCCCTGTCTCCCTCTGGCACTTGCTCTGCCTCACCCTTTTCCAAAACAACCCCTTGGCAGGACTCTCCAAGGGGACTCTCCAAGTCCCCTGCATGAGCCTGGACTTTGGGAAGGAACGCAGGCAGTGCCCTCCTCCCAGTGAAGGCTCCAGGCAGAGCCACAAGCTGTTATGCATGCTGGCTGGCTCCCAGATCCTGCCACAGTGCCCTTTCTCTTCAAGGACACCACTATTCAGCTCATGCAGCTCTCTTTGGGTAACAACTGCATCACAGACCTAAGACCATGCACACAGATGCAAAAGCAGACAAAGTCAAGCAATGACACACAGTTTCACTGGGTTCTGAAATGCACACTGACAGTGACATCCTCAACCAGAAACATAGACATCATCACTCATTCTGCACATACCTACTGAACACTTGCCAGGTACCTGGCATTCATCTGGGATTGGGATAAACTAGGAACACACAGTGGCTACAGGTTCAAGGGCACCGTGTTGGGTTGAATAGTGTGCCCCAAGAATGAGTGTTCCCCCAAGAATTTTAGAATGTGGCCTCATGTGGAAATAGGGTCTTTGCAGATGTAATATTTTTTTCTTAAGTTGGAGTCTCACTCTGTCACCCAGGCTGGAGTGCAGTGACCGCTCCTGGCCACCGCAGCCTTGACCTGCTGGGCTCCAGAGATCCTTCCACCTCGGCCTTCCAAGTAATGGAACTGCAGATGCACACTACCACACCCGGCTAATTTTTTGATTTATTGTAGAGATGAGGTCTCACCAAGTTGCCCAAGTGGGTCTCAAAACCGCGGGCTCAAGCGATCCACTCACCTCTGCCTCCCAAAGCACTGGATTACAGGCTGAGCCACCGAGCCCGGCTTGCAGATGCGATTAAGGTAAGGATCTAAAGATGAGATCATTCTGAATTAGGTTGGACTCTAAATCCAATGACTGGTGTCCTCATAAGAAGAAGAGAATACACAAAGAAAGGAGAGATCATGAGAAGACAGAGGCAGAGATGGAGTGATGCCCCAGAATAAACCCTGGTGACCATGATTGCTGTGGAAAGAGGGCAGCTATGGGCAATAGATGGACTCTATTGGGGATCGGGAGGCAGGACAGGCCAATCCAGCCTGGAACCAAGTTGCTAGGGCTGTAGATCCCCTTCTCTACATCATCCCATGCTCCACCTCCATTCCCAATCTTGTGCCTTTCTCCATTCCAGATTTCTCTGGTCCTCACACCTCTCTTCCTGTCCCCATGGCTATTGCCACTTCATCCTGGAAAATGGCTCTGGACACAGAGGGCTCCACTTACCTTCCTGGGAGACCTTTGGAGATATTCTGCAACCTAGCCTGGGGCGGCTGCACACGCAGTTCACCTGGGCCTCAGTGGGCGGGGTGGGAGCCTCGTCTCTGCAGGCATTTTCCCCCGTGGCTGGTTCCCAGAGGCCTCCGTAGGAGCTTACCTGGGGATGAGGAATCCAAGGGCCTTGAAGTCCAAGGAGGGCAGTGGGGCCCTGGAATCGCCTTCCCTTCCTCCATCCCTTCCTCCTCCACTCCTTTTCTTCCTTCCTTCCATTCATCCTTCCTTCCTTCCTTCTTTCCTCTCTTCCTTCCTCTCTCCTTCCCTCCTTTTTTTCTTCTTTTCTCCCTCCCTTCCTCCCTTCCTCTTTCTGTCAAATATTTATAAACAAACATTATTTCCATTCCAGGCATAATGGCATTGAAATTGATATTCTCTCACATTTCAAATAATTTCATATATTTTTAAAAGCCATTCACTGTTGTGTTAATTTGCATACCTTCGATTATTTGCCAAAATAGGTAGTTTGCTAAGATTTGATAACCATGTTATATTGATGAGGAAACTGAAGCAATAATAGTTAATAAGAAAGACAAGGCAGGGCATGGTTGCTCATGCCTATAATCCCAGCTCTTTGGGAGGCTGAGATGAGAGAATTGCCTGAGCTTATGGGTTCGAGACCCGTCCTGACAATTTGGCAAGACCTCATCTCTACAATAAATAAAAAAATTAGCTGGCTGTGGTGGCACATGCCTGCAGTTCTAGCTACATGGAAGTCTGAGGTGGAAGGATCACCTGAACCCAGCAAGTCAAGGCTGAGGTGGCCGTGAGCGTGCCACTGCACTCCAGCTGGGTGACAGAGTGTGAATCTAACTCAAAATAATAATAATAATAATAAATTGAAAACAATTGTAGAAAAAGAAAAATTGAGGAAATTACAGCTGAAGTTCTAAAAGATATACTTCAAAAAGAAAAATACCCCAGAAGTATATACTGAAAAGCAAGTAAACAAAATAAAATTTTAAAATGATAAAACCAGGCATTTATCTTATGTCAAGAAACAAATTATGGTTTCTCATTGTGTATATAAAGCACAGAATGAAAATATTTAATGACAGTATTGAAGGGAAAGTGATGAGTACTAAAGCTAAAGCGTTGTAAAATCCATGTATTTGGGAGGACAGAAGTCAAGATATTGTTTATTCATAGATGATGCAATAATCTACATAGAAAATCCTAATGAATCAACAAAACAACTCACTGAAACCATAAAAGAATCTGGTATAGTCAGAAGATTCAAGCCTATTATACAAAAATCAAGTGGATATACTAGCAACAAACAATTGGAAAACGAAATGTTTAAAGTTGATAACATTTACAATGGCATCCTAAAAAAATAACATACCATGAAATAAATTTAATGAGAGAGTTGTATGTCATACACTGAAAAATATAAAACATGGTTGAGAAAAAAGAATTGTAAAATCTAAACAAACTGAGAGATAGCTCAGCTGATTGGTATACTCAACATTATTCAGATGTGCCTTCTCACCAAATTGATCTAAAGATTCAATACAATCCCAAAGAAATTCCAGAAAGCTTCATTTTGTAGAAATTGACAAGTTGATTCCAAAACAGTTCTAATATTTCTATGGAAATGCAAACAATCTAGAATGGTAAAAGCTATTTTACCATTTGTTTGTTGCTGTTTTTGAGTCAGAGTCTCACTATACCCCCAAGCTGCAGCACGGTGGCATAGTCACAGCTCACTGCAGCCTCAACCTCCTGGGCTCAGGTGATCAACCCATGTCAGCATCCTGAGTAGCTGGGACTACAGGTGTGGGCCACCATACCTGGCTAATTTTTTTATTTTTTATTTTGTTTGTTTATTTCATTTTTTTGAGCTGGTGTCTCACTCTGTCACCCAGGCTGAAGGGCAGTGGCACGCTCACAGCCACCGCAGCCTTGACCTGCTGGGCTCCTGCGATCCTTCTGTTTCAGCCTTCCAAGTAGCTGGAACTACAGGTGCATGCTACCATGCCCAGCTAATTTTTTTAAATTTATTTATTGTAGAGACAAGGTCTTGCCAAATTGCCTGGATGGGTCTTGGACCCTCGGGTTCAGGCAATCCTCTCGCCTTGGCCTCCCAAAGTGCTGAGATTACAGGCTGAGCCACCGAGCCTGGCAATTTTTCAAATTTTTGTTTTATTGTTTGTAGAGACGAGCTGTCCCTGCATTGCCCATGCTGGATTCGAACTCCAAGGCTCAAGCAGTCCTCTCATCTTGGCCTCTCCTAAGTGCTGGGATTACAGGCATGAGCCACTGCACCTGGTCTTAGCAAAAGCTGTTTTTTAAAAGAAGAACAAAGTTGGAGTAC
>NW_006996974.1:0-625 GCF_000164805.1 Carlito syrichta
TCGTCATTTACAGAATCTACACGATCACTAACTAAGGAGAAAAAAGAAACCTGAATTACACTGTTCCTCCCTCCCAATATCTACATGACATCTTGCTTATGGCAAAGCAGGAAACATGGTTTCCAAGCAGGATTCTGGGAAAATGGAGTCCTCATATACAGGACATTACACGGACACTCACTAAGGAAGAATAAGGAATCTGTGATACACTAGTACACATTCCGAAAAATTCTCAGGGTTTCTTGCTGCGGTATAAACAAGAATCAAGGCTTCGAACTACTCTCATGTTTCGGAGATATTTGTCTTGTGGGTATTATGAATCAGGCATTTCAGGACTTCAGCAACATTCTGGTCGTCTTGAGAGTTGTAATCGGGTATCTAGTAGTACAAGGCCTTAGTTACTCGGGAAAATTAAGGCCAGATTCCTGGAAAAAAAGTATCATTTTGCCGAATTTGAATGTAACTTTGGTCTTAACATGAACTTGGTAATCTTTAAATTTCCATTTGTACTTTATTTGCAGAGGGACCGAGGGTTTTGCAGTTGCGAAATATTTAGTTTGAATTATTAAAATGTAACCAGGATTCATGGAATCTATGTACCTAGGAAATATCTGGGCATCTGCAT
>NW_006996975.1:0-2899 GCF_000164805.1 Carlito syrichta
CAAATGGCTATGTAGTTAGCTTACTCATTTTCTAACATTCTACCTAGCTGAATTAATCATCTGACTTAACTCATTAGCTAACTAGCCTACTCAAACAGATGACTAACCCATTTGGTAACTAGATAGCCTGCTGACTTAACCAACTGACAACACGTTAGTTAACTAGCTAACTACCTGATTCAACCTGCTGAATTAACTGGTTAACTAACTACTTAGCTTTAGCTGTCTTAACCAGTTGACTAAATTATGTAGCTGACTTAACTTGCTGACTTAACTAGCTGACTCAAATACTTAAGTAGCTGACTTAACTGACTGACTTAACTAGTTAGCTAGCTGACTTAACTACCTGAATTAAATAATTAGCTAACTATTTAGCTAGCTGAATAGCTAGCTGACTTAACTAGTTAGCAACTATTTAGGTAGCAGGCTTAACTAGCTGACTTAAATAGTTAGCTAACTAGTGAGCTAGCTGTCTTAGGTAGCTGACTTAGCTAGGTAGCTAATTAGCTGGTTGACTTAAATGTTGACTTAACTAGTTGGCTATCGAGATAGCTAGCTGACTAAACGAGTTGGTTAGCATATTAGCTCACTGTTTTAACTATTTGGTAAACACGTTAAATAGCTGTCTTAATTAGTTGGGTAATGAGTTAGCTAGGTGACTTAACTTGTTTGCGAACAATGCGGACTCCTTCTTATCTGGTTTAACACGTTGGCTGACTACTCGGTTGATTTGTTAGCAGGCTTAACAAGTCGGTGGTCTAGTCAGTCGACTAGTTAGATGGGTTAATTAGTTGACCGACGACTTGGCCCACAAGTTAGCTAGGTTTAGTAGTTGGCTGACTAGTTTGCTCACCTAACTACTTTGCTGACTAGTTGGCCGACTATTTAGCTGACCTAGTCAGCCCACAAGTTAACTGACCTAACTTGTCAGCTGACAAGTTGACCGAATAGTTGGCCGATTGGTTAACTGACTTAAATTGTTTGCCAGCTAGTCTGTCGACTGGTTAGCTTACTTAATTTTCCAGCTGGTGAGTGAGCACACAGTTCAGCTGACATAACTTGTCAGCTAGTGAGTGAGCCGACTGGTCAGCTGACTTAACTATTTGGTCTGTGAGTAAGCCAACTGGTCAGCTGACTTGACTAATAAGCCGGGTAGTGAGGTGACTTAGCTGAATATAGTCAGTTATCGAGTGAGCCGAATGGTCAGAAGAATTAACTAGTCAGTGAGCCAACCGGTGACCTGACTTAACTAGTCAGCTAGTGAGCAAGCCGACTAGTTTACTGACCTGTTGGCCCATGAGCGAGCCGACAATTTAGTTGACCTGTTGGCTGGTGAGCGAGCTGACTAGTTTGCTGACCAGTTAGCAGGCGAGTGAGCCATCTAATTAGCTGACCTGATGGAAATCGAGTAAGCCCACAAGTTATCTGACCAATTAGCTGAGTTGCTAGCCGAGTAGTTAGCTCAATAACTAGCTGATTTGCTAGCTGACTTAACTAGCCAGCTGACTCGCTAGCTGGCTATCTAGCTGACATAACTAGAGAGCAAACAAGCTATCTTACTCTGTAGCTTGCTGACTTCACTTGCTAGCTGAATAGTTAGGTGAGTTGCTAGCTGACATAACTAACTAACTGGCTAGCTAGCTGACATAGCTAGTTGACTAGCTACTTTGCTGGATAGCTGGCTAGCCAACTGACTTAACGACTTAGTTAACTGGTTGTCTACATGGCTAGCCAGCTGGCTTAACTAGCTAGCTACCTGGATGGCTAGCTGGCTAGGCAGCCAGCTAGCTAGTGGACTGAAAATGTGGCTAGCCAGCCAGCTTAAATAACCTTAGGGGTGGCTGGACAGTAGGATAGCCAGCTGGATTAACTAGCCAGCTACCCTGCTGGTCAGCCATCTACCCAAGTAGCTTAACTCTCGACCACCTAACTGACCAGCCTGCTAACCAGTCAGCTTAACTTGCCAGTCACCTAGCTAGCCTGCCGGTTAACAAGCTTACTTAACTAGCTTACTTAACTAGATAGTCATCCATCTAGCCAGCTGGCTTAACTAGCTAGCCACCTAGCTAGCCAGCTGGCTAGCCAGCTCACTTAACTCACTGAATTAACTAGCTAGCCAGCTGGCTAGCCAGATGACTTAATTACCTAACTACCTACCTAACCAATTGTCTAGCCAGCTGGCTATCAAGCTGAATTAGCTAGGTGACTTATCTAGATAGCCAGCTGTCTAGCCAGCTGACTTAACTAGGAGGCTAACTAGGGAGCCAGATGGCTAGTCAGCTGACTTAACTAGATGAACTTAACTAGCTAGACAGCTGGTTAGCCAGCTGACTAAACCAGCTGACTTTACTAGCTGGCCAGCTCGTTATCCAGATGACTTAATTTCCTAGCTACCTAACTATCCAGCAGCTCAGCCAGCAAACTTAACAGCTGACTTAATGTAGTAGTTAGCTGACTCGCCAGCAGACTTAACTAGCTACCTACCTCGCTAGACAGAGTGATAGCCAGCTGACTTAACTAACTGACATATCTAGATAGCCTAATGACTAGCCTGCACACTTAACTAGCTATATACCTACATAACTCTCTGGCTTGCCAACTCTTTTATACCTAACTACCTAGCTAACATGCTGGCCAGCGAGTTGACTTAACTATGTGATATAACAAGCTAGCCAGTTGGCTAGCCAGCTGATTTAACTAGCTAGGTACCCTGCTAGGTAGCTGTCTAACCATCTGACTTAACTAGTTGACTTAATCAGGTATCCAGCTGTCTAGCAGGCTGATTTATCTGTCTAGCAACTTAGCAAGTCAGCTGGATAGCCAGCTGACTTTACTACCTAATTACCTACGTAGCCTGCTGTCTTGCCAGCTGACTTACTACCTAGCTACCTAGCTATCA
>NW_006996976.1:0-752 GCF_000164805.1 Carlito syrichta
GAGGTGGAAGAACCAGGATAAGGAAAGGGCTCAGAAATCAGGGGAGATAAGCATTTTGTGATGGTAAAAGCAGAAGAAGGTATGAAATTCCACTAAGGGGTCAAAGGAGATGGGTGCTAAGACATGTTAATGGTTTTGACAAGGAAAGGGTCACTATGGCAACTTCAATTTTAAACTAAGTGCTTAAAAGAAGAGGTTTTCTTTCTTTAAAAAAACTATGATTCACTGTACAAAAAATAATTTATTTTGTGATCCGAGACAAAAGTTTTATAAAACAATACTCACTCTAACATTTCATATTTCTATCCTATCCTATCCTATCCTATCCTATCCTATCCTATCCTATCCTATCCTATCCTATCCTATCCTATCCCCTCCTATCCTATCCAATCCCATTCCACTCCATTCTATTCCATTCCATTATTTTTAAGAATGCTGGTTTGCACCTACTACATTGATTTTATGACCAACTAGTGGTTTTCAAGCTGCAGTTTGGGGAAAAAAAACATTGATTTAGATAAATGCAATTTTCCCACAGGTAAATAATAAGGAGCAAAGTATGGGAGATAGGAAAGAATACTGGATTTTGAATGAAGACATCTGATTTACAGCATAACTCAGTTACTTACTGACTGGTGACCCTAGATGTACCCATTAACCCTTTGTGTGTCTCTTATTATCTGTAAAATTCAGATAATATAGCAGTGGCAAAAGGATCTTCTGGGGATCAAATGGGATAAAAAGCATGAATG
>NW_006996977.1:0-942 GCF_000164805.1 Carlito syrichta
CTAGCCTTCAGCAAGGTGCCCTGTAGATTTTCAGGACTGAGGACTTGTATAACCCAAATTCCTTATTTTTAGAAACTGCCGTTCAGTTGACTGTATATTAGTACTCCTGTTCACAGATACTGGCGTAGAAAGTTTGATTCTTGCTTAAATCTTAGGAAGATGCCGCGTATCTTTTTGGGGATTGAGAAAATATGTCACCCACATTCCTTATCCTTTCTTAGGAAAAGTCAGTGCAGTTGCCTGCACTTGAGAATTTCATCTCGCTAGTTTATGCTTCAAAATCGCAAATTCGTGTTTAACCCTTAGCAAGACTCCCTGAAATTTTTTTTTTTTTTTTTTAGGATGGAGGACACGTCTACACCAGATTCCTTATTCTCCTTTAGCAATAGACAGTGCACTTTCCTGTATATGAGGACTCCCATTATCCAGATTCCTACTCAAAAAACCTGAAAGGTGGTTATCTCTTAGCAAGACGCTCTGTAGGTTTTTGTGATGGGAGACTCGTGTAAGCGAGCTTCCTTATTCTTCCGTAGCAACAGGTCGTGTAGTGTTCTGTATATGAGGACTCCCATTACTGAAATTCCTGCTTAATTCTCAGCAAGACACAAAGATATTTCCTGGTGACCTAGAATTCCAGTTGCTTGGATATCAACAGAAAGACTCCCATAAAGTTCTTGAGGAATTGTAACCCATGATTCCTGACCCCTTTTCAAAAGAAACACTAAAAATGTGGCGACGTAGAAGCTGAGATTGCTGATTAAACCTTATCAAGACACCTTGTAGATTTAGGCGATTGAGAACTCTAAGAACCAGATTCCCTTTCCATTCTCAGCAAGATGCCCTGATTTTCCTGTCCAGGGGGATTGCAAACACTGTATAAAAAATGCAGATGCCCAGATATATCCTAGGTACATAGATTCCATGAATCCTGGTTGCATTTTA
>NW_006996978.1:0-828 GCF_000164805.1 Carlito syrichta
TCCTTCCCTCTTCAGATTCTTCAGATTCTACTCTCTTCAGATTTTTCTCCTTCCCTCGTCAGATTCTTCAGGGCTCAAGTACACATTTCTCAAGAAACAAATATTAGTTTAATTCATGTTCAAATATTTGCTTTGCAATCCTAAATTAAGTTATTTTGCATAAATGTATTTTTTCGTATAAATTAGGAGGGAACAAGTAGCATCATATGGAAGCTATAGTGCGACCACCGTAAACCAAGTGTCCAGGTTCAGACTGACCTCTCCCATGGACCATGACCACTGAGAAGGCACACAATGCCTTTGTGCCTGAGGCTCCTTCTCCAGATCAGGGGTCCCCAACCTTAGGACCATGGACCACTACTTTTAGGAACCGGGCCAAACAACAGGTGAGAGGTGGGCAAATGAGTAAAGCTTCACCTGTATTTACAGCCACTCACCATCACTTGCATTACCACCTGAACTCCACCTTCTGTCAGATCAGAAACAGCATTAGATTCTTATAGGAGCATGAACCCTATTGTGAACTCCGCATGTGAGGGAGTTTAGATTGCATGCTCTTTATAAAAATTTAATGCCTGGTGATCTGAGGTGGAGCTGAGACGGTGATGCTAGTGCTGGTGAATGGTTGCAAATACAGAAACACAGATTAACGTTAGCAGTGAGTTTTGACTACACAAATACCATAATAAATCAATTACATGCAGGATCACATAAAAATTTCATAATAATAATTTTATTTTATATTGCTATGTAATATAAATGTAAAGAAGTGAACTTTATTCATCCTGAAAACATATGCCCCCCATCATCCTTTGAAAAATTCTCTTC
>NW_006996979.1:0-686 GCF_000164805.1 Carlito syrichta
GTTAATTCAGCTGACTATCAAAGCAGGTCAGATGATTAAGATAGCTAGTTAAGTCAGCTGACTTGAAGCTGGCTAGCTAGTTAGTGAGCTAGTTGTCAGTTGGCTAGCCAGCAGTCTAGCTAATTAAGTCAGCTAGTTAAGTGAGCTGGCTAGCCAGCTAGCTACCTAGGTAGAGAGCTAGTCATGTCAGCTCTCTAGCGAACTGGTAAACTAATTACATCAGCTAGTTTAGTCAGCTGGCTACCCAGCTGGCTAGCTGGTTAAGTCAACTAGTTAAGTCAGTTGGCTAGCTAGCTGGCTAGCTAGGTAGCAAGCTAGTTAAGTCAGCTGGATAGCCAGCTGGCTGGTTGGTTAAGTCAAATAATCAATGCAGCTTGCTCCCCAGCTGGCTAGCTAATTAGCTAGCTACTTTACTCAACTGGTTAGTCAGCTGTTTAGCTGGTTATGTCAGCTAGTTAATTCAGTTGGCTAGCCAGTTGCTAGCTAGTTAAGTCAGTTAGTTACGTCAGCTGAAGAGCCAGCTGTCTAGCTGGTTGACCAGTTAGTTAAGTAAGCTGTCCAGGCAGCTGGCTAGCTAGGTTTCTAGCTAGATAAGTAAGCTAGTTAAATCAACTGGCTAGCTAGGTAGCTTTAATTTAAGTCAGCAAGTTAATTCAGCTGTCTAACTAGGTAAGTCAGTTAGTTAA
>NW_006996980.1:0-642 GCF_000164805.1 Carlito syrichta
CGGCTACTTGGAAGGCTGAGGCGGAAGGATCGCCGGAGCCCAGCAGGTCGAGGCTGCGGTGGCCGGAAGCGGCCACTGCACTCCAGTCTGGGTGACAGAGTGAGACTTCCACTCAAAAAAAAAAAAAAAAAAAAAAAAAAAAAAATTAACTGTGCTGTTCTTCATTTCCTGTCTTTTATGCCTGGGAAGAGAGAAAAGATAGTTCTATTTGTTTAGTCCCTAAGTGCATTCATTTCCATACCATCTAGATACCCTAAGTGAGGACTCCTTATTTCAGGACTACATTCTTAATACTTTTAGAAGCTGGAACACACAGAATCACTGCATTAAATATCGAATGCCTTTGATACAATCACTTGCAATGCGTTAAAAATCCCTAAAACTTTTTGAGGAAAAAAAACTTGAAGGGGAAATGATACATCACTTTACTCTTTCCGGAGGCAATATATCAGTACAGTTGACAGAATAATTTTCTAATGTGGGTTTTACAAAATCTTTAAAGGAAAATAGTATAGAACACATAAGGAATTTCCTCCAAAAAGTCATTTCCCACATTTTGTAGATACTCTGAGACAAAATAATCTTAATTAATTTCACTTCTTCTAAGCCACTAGCCCTAATGACAGCCATATGCTTTTCTTA
>NW_006996981.1:0-1375 GCF_000164805.1 Carlito syrichta
GTGTTGTTTGATAATACTTGCCTTCTTAGTGTGGTCTGATATTCCTTGCCTTCTTAGTGTTGTCTGATACTCCTTGCCTTCTTAGTGTCGTCTGATAATACTTGCCTTTTTAGTGTGGTCTTATACTACTTGCGTTGTGAGTGCCGTCTGATACTACTTGCATTGTTAGTGCCGTCTGATACTACTTTCCTTATTAGTGCCGTCTGATACTACTTGCCTTGTTAGGGCTGTCTGATACTACTTGCCTTAATCGTGCCGTCTCAAACTCCTTGCCTTATTATTGCCGTCTGATACTCCTTGACTTAATAGTGCTGTCTGATACTCCTTGCCTTAGTAGTGCCGTCTGATAATCCTTGCCTTATTAGTGCCGTGTGATACTCCTTGCCATATAAGTGCCTTCTAATACTCCTTGCCTTATTAGTGCTGTCTAATTCATCTTTCCTTATTAATGCCGTCTGATACTACTTGCCTCATTAGTGCCGACTGATACTACCTGATTTATTAGTGGCATCTGATCCTTCTTGACTTATTAGTGCCGAATGATGCTACTTGCCTTATAAGTGCCGTCTGTTCCTACTTGCCTTATTAGTGCCTACTGCTCCTACTTGCCTTATTAGTGTCGTTTGATCCTACTTCCTTTATTAGTGCCGTCTGATACTACTTGCCTTTTTAGTGCCATCTCATACTACTTACTTATTAGTGCCGTCTTGTACTACTTGCCTTATTGGTGCCGCCTGATGCTACTTGCCTTATTAATGCCGTCTGATACTCCTTGCTTTATTAGTGTCGTATGATACTTTTTGCCTTATAAGTGCATTCTGATACTCCTTGCATTATTATTGCCATCTGATACTCCTTGCCATATAAGTGTCGTCTGATCCTACTTGCCTTATTAGTGCCGTCTGATACTACTTGCCTTATTAGAGCCGTCTGATTCTAATTGCCTTATATTTGCCATATGATGCTCTTTCCCTTTTTAGTGCCGTCTGATGCTACTTGCCTTATTAATGCCGTCTGATACTCCTTGCTTTATTAGTGTCGTATGATACTTTTTGCCTTATAAGTGCATTCTGATACTCCTTGCATTATTATTGCCATCTGATACTCCTTGCCATATAAGTGTCGTCTGATCCTACTTGCCTTATTAGTGCCGTCTGATACTACTTGCCTTATTAGAGCCGTCTGATTCTAATTGCCTTATATTTGCCATATGATGCTCTTTCCCTTTTTAGTGCCGTCTGATGCTACTTGCCTTATTAATGCCGTCTGATACTCCTTGCTTTATTAGTGTCGTATGATACTCCTTGCCTTATAAGTGCATTCTGATACTCCTTTGCATTATTATTGCCATCTGATACTCCTTGCCATATAAGTG
>NW_006996982.1:0-467 GCF_000164805.1 Carlito syrichta
GGGCAGCGAGACCTCATCTCTACAATAAATAAAAAAAAATCAACCAGGCGTGGTAGCGCACGCCTGTAGTTCCGGCTACTTGGAAGGCTGAGGCGGAAGGATCGCCGGAGCCCAGCAGGTCGAGGCTGCGGTGGCCGGGAGCGGCCACTGCACTCCAGTCTGGGCGACAGAGTGAGACTCCAACTCAAAAAAAAAAGTCCATAAGATGCCTGCAAAAAAAAACCAAACTATAAAATATTGAAAGAAAGCAAATATCTGAGTAGGCAATAAAGTATATTCATATTGAAAGACACAATAAGCCGGACTTGGTGGCTCAGCCTGTAATCCCGCGCCTTTGGGAGGCTGAGGTGAGTGAATTGCCTGACCCCACGGGTTCAAGACCCGCCTGGGCAACTTGGTGAGACCTCATCTCTACAATAAATCAAAAAATTAGCTGGGCATGGTAGCGCGCGCCTGTATTCCAGCTA
>NW_006996983.1:0-770 GCF_000164805.1 Carlito syrichta
AGTAGTATCAGCCAACACTAAGAAGCCAAATAGTATCAGATGACACTAAGAAGGCTCGTAGTATCAGATGACACTAATAAGGCATGTAGAATCAGACAACACTAACAAGGCTCATAGTATCAGATGACACTAATAAGGCACGTAATATCAGATGACACTAATAAGGCACGTAGTATCACATGACAATAATAAAGCCCACAGTGTCACAAGACAATAATATGGCACGTAGTATAACATGACACTAATAAGACACGTAGTATCACACGACACTAATAAGGCACGTAGTATCACACGACCCTAATGAGGCAAATAGTATCACACGACACTAATAAGGCAAGTAGTATCACATGACACTAATAAGACATGTAGAATCACATGAAACTAATAAGACAAGAAGTATCACACGACAATAATAAGGCAAGTAGTATCACACGACATTAACAGGGCAAGTAGTATTACATGACACTATTTAGGAAAGTAGCATCACGTGACACTAATCAGACAAGTAAGGAACGTAGTATCACATGACACTAATAAAGCAAGTAGTATCAGACGACAATTACAAGGCACGTAATATGACATGACACTAATAAGGCAAGTAGTATCACATGACACTAATAGGGCATGTAGCATCCCATGACGCTAATAAGGCAAGAAGTATCACGTGACAATAATAAAGCAAGTAGTATCACACGACACTTATAAGGCAAGTAGGATTGGGACGGCACTAATAAGGCAAGTAATATCAGACCGCACTAATATGGCCAGTA
>NW_006996984.1:0-371 GCF_000164805.1 Carlito syrichta
CTGAAAAGAAGGGGAGCATATTCCTGTACTTTCATTTGCAACTATTTTAATTTCAACCAATAAATGCAAACATCATAGTGGCAGGATTTTTTTTTTAATTTCTCTCTCTCTCTATTCCTTCCTTCTTTCCCTCCTTCTTTCCTTCCATCCATCCTTCCTTCCTTCCTTCCTTCCTTCCTTCCTTCCTTCCTTCCTTCCTTCTTCCTCTCTCTCTCCTTTTCTTTCTTTCTTAAGTTGAGGGTCTTTAGCTCAGGCTAGAATATAGTGGCATGATCATGGCTTACCACAACCTCAACCTC
Organism: Carlito syrichta; assembly: GCF_000164805.1. Classification (NCBI taxonomy): domain Eukaryota; kingdom Metazoa; phylum Chordata; class Mammalia; order Primates; family Tarsiidae; genus Carlito; species Carlito syrichta. The sequence goes on from NW_006996984.1 coordinate 300, forward strand.
CTGGGATCAGGCCTCAAACTCCTAAGTAACTGGGACTACAGGTACACATCACCTTACTCAGCTAATATGTTT
>NW_006996985.1:0-1750 GCF_000164805.1 Carlito syrichta
CAGTCTCAGTGACACCAATGTGGAGGAAGCTCAGTAAGTAACAGAGGCATCAATTACAGAGGAAGGTCAGTTATTGAGGCACCCATTACAGACGATGGCAAGTTACTAAGACACCCGTTTTGGAAGAGAACCAGTCACTGGTCACCCATCACAGAGGTAGGTTGGTCACTGGGGCAGCAACTTTGGAGGTGGGCTAGTAGTTCTGCCCAACTTCACAGAGCAGGGATAGTTACTGGAGTACCAATCACACAGGAGGACCAGTCACTAAGGCACCCATCACAGAGAACAGGTCATTAATGCTGCACACATCACAGAGAAGGGCCAATGTCTAGAGCACCCATCACAGAGAATAGGCTGTTAATGTGGCACACATCACAGAGAAGGGTCAAACACTAGGGCACCTATCACAGATAACAGTTTGGGAACCCATCACAGAGCAGCGTCAGTCACTGTGGCTCCCATCACAGAAGTGGGCTATTCACAAAGGCATATATCACAGAGAAGGGGTGAAGGGGTCCAGCCCCTTTGCCAGGTCGTGAGATCTCCTGAAGGAGAGACAGATAGGCGAAAGACGAAAACAATATTCCCGGACACCTGCTTCCTGAACAGATGACAACCTTTATTAATTAACAGAAAGCTTTTATAGCATTTGTAAAAGGGACAAGAAAAAGAAAATTTCTTCACGTACATATATTTTAAAAGTTACCACCATCTAGCGGTCTTTAGAAGAAACGAATAAGCCAAAAACACTATCTACTTTCAGTTAATGAGTCTTGAGATAAGTGTAAAAGGAGTTTCACTTAAACTAAACATAATGCATACAAGGTTTACTTTGATTTCGGTTCCACATCACTAGTCTAATTAGAAAGGCCATAAAATCACTAAAACAAAACTATAGATTGTACCTAGGATAGCAGGAATATGAAGCCCGTTAACTTGACCAAACAACAGTGGCTAGCTTTCAAAGAATAACTATGAAAGTCACTTACTGTGAAAATACATACACTAATCTTTACTCTGGATAAACATATAGAGTGAATGAAACATAATGAAATAAAACTAACACAACTAAAATTATTATGGTTGCAAATTGCCAATGAGTTTTTAAGTTTAGGATAATGGTGATTTGGCTGTTTTCCCTTATGCTTGGCAACCTCCTGGAAAACATCGTTGTCTTAAGATAGGCAGTGGAGCAATTATTATTATTTTTGAGGCACCAGCTTTATCATTGTGTGAACTTAAACTTATGAACTTAAAAAAATCTTCAAAGTAGCTATAAAACACTAAACTATAGCACTAAGACTTAATTAATGACACAAAGTAAAAACCTTGTTAAACATAACCAGAGCCTAATAATTTTTGTCAACCCTCATACATATGCATATTGATTATATAAACTTGTATGATATTACATTTACCAATTATGATTAATACATGGATAAAACAATTATCATGTCTAGAATAGCACTGCCAGCAACTTTCTTCAAAAGAGTCCCAAATTACAGTCCTTGAAGTGCTTCAAGAAAGTTTCCAAATGCACTGTTCTTCATTAGCAGTTCTTCTCTTTTTGGGCTTTTACGACCTTCAAAGCTTTTGTAATCGCCTTTCTTGTCCAGGTGTCTTCATTACTTTTCTCTTATCCTGCAGTGTTTATTTCTAAAGAGAACTCAAAAGAGATTTTTAATGACATTTCCCAGACCCCCAAGGTTGTTTTCTGTATTTAGTTAATTATCATAAAAGTATCTAATTA
>NW_006996985.1:2610-6198 GCF_000164805.1 Carlito syrichta
CAGGTTGAAGTTCTTCAGGGTTGAGGTTCTTGCCTCACACCCAGGAAGAATGAGAGACACAGGCAACCAGAAAATGAGAAACCAGGATTTATTGAGATGACAGGAAACTACCACAGGGGAAGGGGACATGAAGGGGTTGCCCGTCTGGGTCCAAAACCCTGGCGCTTATATAGTCCTAAGTATACATCAATCGGTTAGCACTAGCTGTGAACTGTAGCTGTTCTCATTGGTCTGTATTAAGGACCAATTGACAGCAGGTAGGGTGAGCTGACTGGTTGCTTTTCAATCCCAGTAATGAGTACTTAAACTGTAGCTCGAGAGACTCACAGAGAGCTTGTTTACCAAGCCTGAGCCTAAGAGGCTTGTTGGGAATTTGCTACATTATTACCAGAGGACCCACCTGTCTGTCTGCCTAGGCTTTCTCTAGCTATCTCCTGTCGCAGTACTAGCTCTCCTTTGTGAAGGTTGTCACAGTTACTGGTCGTCCTCCATTATGGGAGCACCAATGACAAGCCCTCCTCTGTTATGGGTGCCACAGTGACTAACCCTCCTTCTCTATGTTGGGTGTACCAATGGCTAGCCCTTTTTTGTGAGTGGTGCTTCTGACTGTCTCACCTCTGATTGGAGAGTCAGTGGTTGACCCTCCTTTGTAATGGGTACCACTGTAACTGACTGGCCTTTCTCTGTGATAGGGGCCCCAGTGACTGACACTTTTCTGTGATGGGATTCCCTGTGATTGGCCCTCTTCTCTGATGGTTGATCCAGGGTCTGACTCTCTGTTGTGCTGGATTTCCAGTGACTACACCTCATCTGTGATGTATGCTCCAGTGACTGGCCTTCCTATGTGAAAAATGCCCCTGTGACTGAACCTCCTTTTTGGTGGGTATCTGGTGACTAGCTTTCCTCTGTAATTGCTGCCCTAGGACACGTGTTCCAAAATAATGGGTGTCCCAGTGACTAGCCCTTTTCCATTTTGGATGACACAGACACTGTGCCTTCTCTCTCATTTGTGTCCCAGTGACTGACTCTTCTCTATAATGGGTGCCATAGTAACTAGTCCTCCTCTGTTCTTGGGGTCCTATCAGCTGGACTCCTCCATAGCACCTGCCCCAATGACAAGACCTCCTTTGTGATGAGTGTCAGTGATTGGCCTTCCTCAGTGTTGGTTGCACCAGACACTGGCCATTCTTTGTGATGTTTATCCCAGTGTCTTGCACTTCTCCATAATGGGTCCCACAGTGACTGGTCCTTCTCTATTATCAGTGCCACAGTGAGAAGTCCTCCTCCGTGTGAGTGTCTCAATGACTAGTCTTGCTCTTTGAGGGGTATGCTCATGACTGGCTCCTCTCTGTGATGATGGTCTTTGTGACTGACCCTCCTCTTTTACGGGTGCCCCAATGACTGCTCCCTCTGAGATAGGTGACCCAGTGACTGGCCCACTTCTGTGATGAGTCCCCAAGTAATTGACTCCCCTCTGTGTTTGGTGTCTCACTGACTGGTCATAAACTTTGTCAGTGCCTAGTGTCCAGCCCCATCTCTGATGAGTAACCCAGTAACTTGCCTACTCTGTGATGGCTGCCCCAATGATTGACCCTCCACCATTATGGATGTCCCAGTAACTGTCCTTCTTTGTGATGGGTGCTCCAACAACTTCCTCTCCTCTATAATGGATGTCCTATATTCCAGGTCTCCCTCATCAATGGCATCCCAGCCATTGAACCTCCTTTGTTAAGAGTGTTCCAGTGATTGGGCCTCCTTTATAATAGATGCTGCATTATCTGGGCCTCTTTCATGATTGGTGACCCAGTAACTGGTCTTTCTCCAAGAAGGGTGCAACAATAAATAGCCCTCCTCTGTGATATCTGCACCATCAATGGGTTCTCCTCTGTGATGAGTGTCACAGTGACTGACTCTCCTCTGTAATAGAGACCACAGTGATTGGGTCTCCTCTGTAATGGATGCCTCAGTGACTAGCCCTCCTTTGTGTGGGGTGTCCCCGTGATTGTCCTACCTCAGTAATGGGTGCAACAGTGATTGGCACTCCTGTATTATGTGTGTTCCAGTGACTGCTCCTTCTTTGTGTTGGCTGCTTAGTTGCTGGCCCTTCTCTATGATGGTTTCCCAAGTAACTGGCCCTCTTTAGGTATGACTGTGAAGCGACTGGCCTTCCTCTGTAAATTTGCCTCCATAACTCTCTGCCCTTTGTTCTTGGTTGCCTCACTTACTAGCTCTGGTCTGTGATTGGTGCTTCATTGACTGGCTGTCCTCTGTAATTGATAACCCAGTGACTGGTTGTCATCTCTGATTGGTATCCGAGTGACAGGCCTTCCCTTTGACGGGTGCCCCAGAGACCAACCCACCACTATGTGTTCCAGCATGGCTAGGCTTCCTCTGTGATTGATGCCTCCTTGACCATGCCTACTCTGTGATTGATACCCCAGTGACTTTGCCTTCGTGTGATGGATGCCCAAGAGACTGGCCTTCCTTTGCAATCAGTGCCCCAGTGATTTTCCCTCCTTCTAATGAGTGCCTCGGTGACTGGGCTTCCTCTGTGTTGGGTGCCTCGATAGCTGTCTGAGTTACTGCGTGATCTCTGTGATGTGTTCCCAGGTGACTAGCCTCTATCCCTAAAGTATACTATAGTGAAGAGTCATCCTCTCTGCTGGTTGTCCCAGAAACTGGATCTTCTCTGTGATATTTGCCCCTTTTACCGGGTCTCCTCCATAAATGTGTACCCACTAACTGACCTTTTGTGATAGATATCCCAGTGACTGAGCATCCTCTGTGAAGGGTGCACTTCTTTTTGATTGGTGCACCAGATACTGGTTATCCTCCATAATTGGTACCCAAATGATTGGCCCTCCACCTAATGGGCTCCTCAAGGACTAACTCTCCTTTGTGAAGGTTGTCCCAATGGTCGGCCATCTTCCATAATGGATGCTTCAGTGTATTGACCTGCTCTGTAATTGGTGCCACAATGACTAGCCCTTCTCTGTTTTGGGTGTACCACTGACTAATCCGTCTATGTAGGGTATGACTTTGTGAGTTTCCTCCCTCTATGATGGGTGCTTCAGTGACTGGTCCTCCTCTGTTAAGAGCAGCTCAATGTTTGGTCTAATTCTATGATGGTTGTCCCAGTGACTGCCTCTTCTCTGTAATGGGTTCCTCAGTGACAGATCCTCTTCTGTGATGGTTTTCCCACTGACTAGCTCTCTTTTGTAATGGGGGCCCAGTGACTACATCTCCTTTGTAATGGGTATCCCAGTTACTGACCCTCCTCTTTGATTGTTTCCCTAGTGGTTAGCTTTCTTGAGTGTTCTTGATCCCATTGGCTACTTCTCCCACATGATAGGTGTCTTAGTGAGTAGTTTTCCTCTATTATAAGTGCCACTGTGTCTGTGCCTTCTCAGCTATGTTTGCCACAATAAGTAATCCTCTTTCATAATAGGTGCACTAATGACTAGCCCTCCTCTGTGATGGGTGTCATAGTAACAAGGCCTGCTGCATAATGGTTGTCCCAGTGACAATAACTCATTTGTGGTGGTTGTCACAGTGATTGATCTTCCTAAACAATGGGTGGCCCAGTGA
>NW_006996986.1:0-1608 GCF_000164805.1 Carlito syrichta
ATTTTCTTCACCTATATAGTAGTTACTTCCATCTCTGTCACCATATTTTTTCATTCTCTTATGAACCTCAAGTTTATAATGAAGACTCCTAAGGCCTTAGTTCAGGATGATCTTTTCTTCTTTGTGATAGTGGTTGGAAGGACCCCGTGCTTGCCTTGGTGCTTTATGTTCACTGTCTTGAAATACTCAGTGACAGCTGGATTCAGTGGCTCAGCCTGTAATCCCACACTTTGGGAGACTGAGGTGAGTGGATTGCCTGAGCTCGCTGGTTCGAGATCCGCCCGGGCAACTTGGTGAGACCTCATCTCCACAATAAATCAAAAATTTGCCCGGCGTGGTAGTGCACGCCTGTAGTTCCAGCTACTTGGAAGGCTGAGGTGGAAGGACTGCTGGAGTCCAGCAGGTCGAGACTGCGGTGGCTGGGAGCGGCCACTGCATTCCAGTCTGGGTGACAGAGTGAGAATCCAACTCAAAAATAAATAAATAAATAAAATACTCAGTGACTTTGAACAAGCCTCTTCACATATTCATTTTGTACTTGTTCACAAAAAGCATTTAGGTGGATCTATCTTCACTTGGATGTATTTCCAGGAAAATAAAACTCCAAAAATAAATAAAAGATTTTATGGTCTCCCCAAAGTAGGCTCCTTTGTTATGCTATGGCTTGGTAAATTACACAAAATTAAGCCTATTTCTAAGCTTATTACTGATTAGTCATCTATGACATCAGCCTCATTCTCGTCTTAAATATTCAATTAATCAGCAAGAATTATCTCTTTGGACCATCTAAGTACATGTTACATCTATCTACTTTTCCACTGTGCTGTATCATACTCAGACTCTCCTGCTGGAAGCATTAAGCTAGCCACCTTTTGGTTGTCTCCCCACAACCAAACCTGTGTGCTTCTCTGATTCATACTCCATTCTAATCTAATCCATATGGAAAATGTTTATACTATATTTTGTATGACTGCATACTGACTTACTATATATTCATTTTGAAACTTATGTGTTGAATGCATCTGGGTCTTGGTGCAATGTAATATATCCAAATATATTTTTAGATTGTTCACTTTGTTTCAGACATTTGAGAAACAGTAAAATAATTATTGACCAAGTGTTTAGATGTTAAGAATGCAGCAGAGAATTAAACAGACAAAAACCTATGCCCTCATGGAATGCATATTCTAGTGATTTTACTTTTCTTGAACAATGTCCTTTTAGAGTATGTCCTGTGATTTCTTACTCAACCCAGTAACTCATCACTGTTTATTCATAAATAGTGGGATTGTATTCATTGCTGTGTAAGTGTAAATTCTAAAGTGTAAGACATAGCAGTTTTCTGTGAGTAGAATTTGAGGGTTGATTTCATACTTAAATTTTAGAACATCAGTCACAGAGAAACATTACTGTTCAAAAATGAACACTCATCTCCAACTATTTCATTAATCATTTTGATATGGCTAATTATGTGGCAAAGGAAGACAGCTTTATACTTCTGAGGAAAAACTGAGGAGATTGCCTTCCTCACAAAAATACAGAAATGCCATTAAGTATGCCACCGGATGTGTCAAATACACAGGAAAAATCATTTGCCAATGTTTTGAA
>NW_006996987.1:0-825 GCF_000164805.1 Carlito syrichta
ATAACAGACTTAGAATTCAGAATATAGATGGCGAAGAAACTCAATGAGATCCATGAGAAACTTGATGCCCAAATCAGAGGCCACAAAAACCTCCCACAAGAATTGAAAGCTGACATGGCCATCCTAAGAAAGAATCAAACTGAATTTCTGAGCTGAATAATTCACTTCAGGAATTTAAAAACACAGTTGCAATCCTTAACAGTAAGCTATACCAAGAAGAAGCAAGAATTTCAGACCCTAAAGACTGATCCTCAAGTTAATCCAGTCAGATGAAAATGAAGGAAAAATAGTTATGACAAAATAAGCAAAGCCTTTGAGAAGTATGAGATTTTGTAAAGAGATCAAATTTACAGCTCATCAGCATTCCCTAGAGAGAAGGAGAAAATGAGAGCAATCTGTAAAATTTCCAAGAGATAATCCAAGAGCATTTCCTCTATCTTGCTAGCTAGGTCAACATAAAGATACAAAAAAAAAAAAAAAAATTAGAGAATTTCCATGGTAGCATATGAGACAATCATCCCCAAGGCACATACTAATCAGAAGATCCATGTTCAACACAAAAGAAAAATCTTGAAAGCAGCTAGAGAGCAGGAGACCCATTAGAATAACAGAAGACTTTCAACAAAAATTTAACAAACCAGAAGAAATTGGGTTCCTTTTTTAAAAAAAACATATCAGAATCTTACTCTGTTGCTCAGACTGTAGTGCGGTGGCACAATCAAAGCTCATTCAGGCCTTCAACTCCTGGTCTCAAGCAATCTTCCTGTGTCAGCCTTCTGTGTAGCTATAACTACAGGCGTGTGCCACCACACCCAGCTAATTTTT
>NW_006996988.1:0-736 GCF_000164805.1 Carlito syrichta
AATTAAACGGGAAGTTCAACCGCGTCTCTTTTTGTCTCATGTTGGTGACTGTGCATTTTGGCAGCTCTGCAGGAGTCAAGAATTGCTGTAATGACACTTCAGAAATATAAGGTGCGAAAACACCTTGCTTTTCTATTACACACACACACACACACACACACACACACACACACACACACACACACGTGTGAAAGGAAAGAATTAGAGAAAGGGAGCGGTAGGGTGGAGCAGGGAAGAGAAAGGAGGAGAGAAAGTATTTGAATACACACATCCTGACTAGGCTTCTATACTGCTCACATGTCCAGAACCAGGTTTCACCTTCCGGGCCGGAGGCACATGTTTTCCTAGGGAAGAAAACTCTTCCAACAACATGCTCCATCATTCTCTGAGATAAAAGGGAGAAAGCTAGACTGCAGCTTCTAATATTTTACATGATTGCTAACAAAGTCTCTGGAGCACTCAGATGGAGTCCCTTGCTGACTTAGCCTCTTGGAACACTGGTCTCTAGGAAGACAATGTCCAGTGAGGTGTTCTGAGGCCCTTAGAAATGCAAAGGAAGAAAAACTAGCTGCTGCTTATTGTGCTGCCTAATTTGGATCCTGAAACCCTCTAGGGCAAATAAATCGGAAGTACCTGGGCATGCAAGAGTGGGTAATGAGTGAATAGGGAATCTGATGGGTTGTGCCTCTAGGACTATGAGATCATCAGTGGGATCCAGCTACTGTCCCATCTGAAA
>NW_006996989.1:0-740 GCF_000164805.1 Carlito syrichta
TTACCAGCGGAAATAACTAGCCAGACAGTGGTCCAGCCATCTGAATTAACTAGCTTTTTGACTAGCTAGTGAACTGGCTAGCCAACTGACTTAATGAGGTGACTTAACTAGCCACACAGCTGGTTAGCCAGCTGACTTAACTAGTTGATTAACGAGGTAGGCAGCTGGCCAGCCATATTTCTAAACTAGATGGCTTAAATAGTTATCCAGCTGGCTAGCCAGCTGAATTAACTGGCTCTCTAGCTCTCTAGCCACCTGGATAGTCAGCTTTCTTAACTAGCTGAATTAATTAGCTAGCAAGCTGGCTAGCCATCTGATTTAACTATGTTATTAACTAGCTAGCAAGCTGGCTATCCAGCTGACTTAACTAGCTGTTTTAACTAGGTGCCCTGCTTTCTAGCCAACTGAATTAACTAGCTTGCTACATAGTTAACCAGCTGCCTATCCAGCTGAATTAACTATGTGACTTATCTTGCTAGCAAGCTGTCTAGCGAGCTGACTTAACTGGCAATCTACCTAGCTAGGCAGCTGGTTAGTCAGCTGACTTAACTTGGTCACTTAAGTATCTAGCGAGCTGGCTACACAGCTGACATAACTAGCTAGTTACCTAGCTAGCCTCTGGCTTGCCAGCTGACATAAATAGCTGAATTAACTAGCTAGCCACCTGGTTAGCTATCTGACTTAATTGCTACCTAGTTAGCCAGCTGGCTAGCCAGCATACTTAACTAGCTAATTACCTA
>NW_006996990.1:0-799 GCF_000164805.1 Carlito syrichta
CAAGTAATATCAGACGGCACTAAAAAGGCACGTAGTGTCAGACGTCACCAATAAGGAAAGTAGTATCAGATGGCACTAACAATGCAAGTAGTATCACACGGCACTCAGAACGCAAGTAGTATAAGACGACACTAAGAAGGCAAGTAGCATCAGACGACACTAAGAAGGCAAGGAGTATCAGACGACACTAGAAGGCAAGGAATATCAGACCACATTAAGAAGGCAAGTAGTATCATACGACACTAAAAAGGCAAGTAGTAACGGACGGCACTAACAAGGCAAGTAGTATCAGACGGCAATAATAAGGCAAGAAGGCTCAGACGGCACTAATAACGTAAGCAGTATCAGACGGAAATAATAAGGCAATGATTATCAGACGGCACTAATAAGGAAAGATGTATCAGAGGGCACTATTAAGGCAAGGAGTATCAGATGGCACTTATGTGGCAAGGAGTATCAGACGGCATTAAGAAGGCAAGGATTATCAGACGGCACTACTAAGGCAAGGAGAATCAGACGGCACTATTAAGCCAAGGAGTATCAGACGACACTAAAAAGGCAAGTAGTATCAGACGGCACTAATAAGGAAACTAGTATCAGACGGCACTAATAACGAAGTAGTATAAGACGACACTAAGAAGGCGAGTAGTATCAGACGACACTAAGAAGGCAAGTTATATCAGACCACACTAAGAACGCAATAGTATCATAAGACACTAAGATGGAAAGTAGTATCACAAGGCACTAAGAAGGCAAGTAGTATCAGACGGCACTAATAAAGGCAAGCAGTATCAGACGA
>NW_006996991.1:0-787 GCF_000164805.1 Carlito syrichta
TTTCTATTATTATCTAATTTCTATTTCAGTGTTATTTCACTGAACCCATTTTTTTGCCAGTGCTGGAATCTCTCCTGTTCTTTTGTTTCGAACCTCATATACTTTCCTCCTTTTTTTGTGCCTGCAGCACCACCAATATGAAATCAAACTAATGATTTCCTTTCCTATGATCACATAGAGGTTACTGAATGATTCTCAACACATGCACACACACACACACACACACACACACACACACACACACACACACACACACTAAGCTAAGCTAAGCTAAGCTAAGCTAAGCTACGCTAAGGTAAAGAAGATAAAGATATTTCCACAAATCTGTAGCTTCACATCATAACCAAACACTCAGTAATAAGGGGCCATGATTCTCATTGTTTATATTTTCTTGTTTCCTCTTCTATATACTACCAATGTCCTATTTTTTATTCTCCTCACATGTTCTAAACCACCACCTTAACCTTCACACTATGGAAATAGCTTAATATCTTTAGCAATGATAAAATATAATTCTTCATTTTCTTACAACCAAACATCACAAATGATATGTCTCTGTGTCACTTTTTTCTTTGAAGTCATGAGAATACAGATTCCTATATAGGATAGATTGGTTCACTGTGGTAATAAATATTCTTTGAGTCTTAGTCACCTGAAACAATAAAACGAGCTAAACTTACACATTTTACATGTGATGTTTTTGCTTTTTATCCTCAACACAATTCTCAGCATAAATTATTTGTTTGCTACTTCAGATCCATAGTTCTTTTCTCTCAGCTTGATGGCA
>NW_006996992.1:0-697 GCF_000164805.1 Carlito syrichta
ATGTACTGATTCCAAGGTTATCTTGCTTCCCAAATAATTAACTATTAAATCCTTTTGAATCTTTTCGGGGGCAACCACCAAGGACCACTGACTCAGGTTAGACATCACACTCTCAAGAGCCGCATCAAGGGTACTCTCATGTCGAGCAGTGATTAGGATATCATCCATATAATGATATATTTTTACTTCAGGAAAGGCAGACCTAGTCTCTTTTAGAGCATTATCAACATATAGCTGACACATTGTAGGGCTATTGGCCATGCCCTGAGGCAGCACCGTCCACTCGTACCTACTGTCTGGTTTCTCATGATTCATAGAAGGCACAGTAAAGGCAAACCTAGGAGTATCACTAGGATGCAGAGGTATGGAGAAAAAACAATCCTTTATATCCAAAACTATTAAGGGCCAATATCGTGGTAAAGTGGACGGTAATGGGAGCCCACGTTGAACTGGCCCCATCGGGACCATTTGCGCGTTAACCACTCGCAAGTCATGCAGGAGTCTCCACTTACCAGACCTTTTCTTGATTACAAAGATAGGAGTATTCCAAGGGGAAGTAGAGGGGTGAATATGACCCAAGGCCAATTGTTCCTTCACCAGCTCGTGAGCAGCGGTTAATTTTACTGAGGGGAGTGGCCACTGAGAAACCCACACGGGATCCTCAGTCCTCCACGTAATGGGTAGTGCCCTCTCAGTG
>NW_006996993.1:0-405 GCF_000164805.1 Carlito syrichta
CCTGGGTGCCAGCAGTCCTCCCCATCAGCCTCCAAAACCCATAGTCCTATTGTCTGCTATCCTCCATCTTTTGGGAACTCTGAGCCCAAGGCTGCAGCCTTCTTCCAAATGATCTGTCTGTTCACGATGATCTCCAACTCCATGCACCAATGGATGCTCTATTTTTTTTCCTTTTTTTCCTTTTTTTCTTTGAGTCAGAGTCTCACTCTATTACCCAGGCTTTAGGGTGGTGACTCCTTACCGGTGACTACAGCCCTGGCACACCGGGATCCAGTGAGCCTTTACCCAGCCCTCCAAGGAGACAGAACTACAGGTGCATGCCACCACACAGGGATTATTTGGGATGGAGGGTAGAGATGAGTTCTCACTGAGTTCCCTGTGTGGATCTTGGTCCATGGGCTCAGG